>NW_027517372.1:0-44587 GCF_048772815.1 Callospermophilus lateralis
TCAACCTAGAAGAACAAAATATGGTGAGCCTAGTTGGATTTGTGTACTGATCATTACCACAAACTATCATCAAGATTGGGTGAAAAATATTTGCTGGTATTTCGAAAACTCGTTATTTCTTAGAAGCTTGGCAACCACTCTCAATGAAAGTGATTTTACACAGTCTGTGCCTAGGGCTACTTGGAGAGAAATCAAACCATAGAGACAAAACTGAGACTCCTTTATTTTGTCAAGTTTCAAAGAGCTACTACAAACCATGATGGATTAAGAGTTCCAAATTCATCTATCTATATAAGAGAGAACAGAGTGAAACCTACATATAAAAACTACTAGTGTAGACGAACGCTTCAAACAAGAGGAACACAATTTGGTGTGCCAAGTGGGATTTGTGTACTGATTATTACCACCACGTATCATCAAGTTTGGGTGAAAAAATATTTGCGGGGAGACAAAATTGTGAACTTTTTTATTTTGTCAAGTTTTAAAGAACTACTACTAACCATGTTGGATTTAGTGTTCCAAATTTATCTATCCATATAGGAGAGAACAGAGTGAAACCTACATATAAAACTGATACTGTAGACGAACTCTTGAACCTAGAAGAACAAAATTTGGTGAGCCAAGTAGGATTTGTCTCCTGATCATGACCACCAAGTATCTTCAAGATTGGGTGAAAAATATTTGCTGGTAATTCGGAAACTCGTTATTTCTTAGAAACTTGGCAAACATTCTCAAAGTAGTTGGTTTTCCACAGTCTGTGCCTAGGGCTACTTGAAGAGGAAACAAACCATAGAGACAAAACTGAGAACTCCTTTATTTTGTCAAGTTTCAAAGCGCTACTACAAACCATGATGGATTTAGAGTTCCAAATTCATCTATCTACATAGGAGAGAACAGAGTGAAACCTAAAATTAAAAACTGCTACTGTAAACGAACGCTTCAACCTAGAAGAACAAAATTTGGTGAGCCAAGTGGGATTTGTGTACTTGTCATTACCACCACGTATCATCAAGTTTGGGTGAAAAAATATTATCTAGTATTTCGGAAACTCGTTATTTCTTGGAAGATGGGCAACATCTCTCAGTGAAAGTGCTTTTCCACAGTCTCTGCTTAGGGCTACTTGAAGATGAAACAAACCATAGAGACAAAACTGAGAACTACTTTTTTTAGTCAAGTTTCAAAGAGCTACTACAAACCATGTTGGATTTAGAGTTCCAAATTCATCCATCTATATTAGAGAGAACAGAGTGAAACCTACATAAAAAACTGCTACTGTAGACGAACACTTCAACCTAGAAGAACAAAATTTGGTGAGCCAAGTAGGATTTGTGTACTAATCATTACCACCATGTATAATCAAGGTTGTTTCAAAAAATATTTGCTGGTATTTCGGACACTCGTTTTTCTTAGAAGCTTGGCAACACCTCTCAATGAAAGTGCTTTTCCACAGTCTGTGCCTAGAACTACGTGAAGAGGAAACAAACCGTAGAGACAAAACTGAGAACTCCTTTATTTTGTCAAGTTTCAAAGAGCTACTACAAACCATGTTGGATTTAGAGTTCTAGAATCATCTATCTATATAGGAGAGAACAGAGGGAAACCTAAAAATATAAACTGCTACTGTAAACGAACGCTTTAAACTAGAAGAACAAAATTTGGTGAGTCAAGTGGGATTTGTGTACTGCTAATTACCACCAAGTATCATCAAGATTGGGTGAAAAAATATTTGCTGGTATTTCGGAAACTCGTTATTTCTTAAAAGCTTGCCAACCCCTCTCAATGAAAGTGCTTTTGCACAGTCTGTGCCTATGGCTACTTGAAGAGGAAACAAACCATGAGAAAAAACTGAGAACTCCTTTATTTTGTCAAATTTCAAAGAGCTACTACAAACCATGTTGGATTTAGAGTTCTAAATTCATCTATCTATATAGGAGAGAACAGAGGGAAACCTAAAAATGAAAACTGCTACTGTAAAGGAACGCTTCAACCAAAAGAACACAATTTGGTGAGCAAAGTGGGATTCGTGTACTTGCAATTACCACCACGTATCATTAAGATTGGGTGAAAAAATACTTGCTGGTATTTCGGAAACTTGTTATATCTTGAAAGCGTGGGAACCACTTTCAATGAAAGTGCTTTTCCACAGTCTGTGCATAGGGCTACTTGAAGAGGAAACAAACCATAGAGACAAAAGTGAGAACTCCTTTATTTTGTCAAGTATCACAGAGCTACTACAAACCATGTTGGATTTAGAGTTCCAAATTCATCTATCTATATAAGAGAGAACAGAGTGAAACCTAAATATAAAAACTGCTACTATAGACGAACGCTTCACCCTAGAAGAACACAATTTGGTGAGCCAAGTGGGATTTGTGTACTGATCATTACCACTATGTATCATCAAGATTGGGTGAAAAAATATTTGCTGGAATTTCGGTAACTCGTTATTTCATAGAATTTGGCAACCTCTCTCAATGAAAGTGCTTTTCCACAGTCTGTGCCTAGGGCCACTTGAAGAGGATACAAACCATAGAGACAAAACTGAGAACTCCTTTATTTTGTCAAGTTTCAAATAGCTACTACAAACCATGTTGGATTTAGAGTTCCAAATTCATCTATCTATGTAGGAGAGAACAGAGTGAAACCTAAAAAAAAAACTGCTACTGTAAACAAACGCTTCAACATAGAAGAACCAAATTTGGTGAGCCAAGTGGGATTTGTGTACTTGTCATTCCCACCATGTATCATCAAGTTTGGGTGAAAAAATATTTGCTGGTATTTCGGAAACTCGTAATTTCTTGGAAGCTTGGCAACCCCTTTCAATGAAAGTGCTTTTCCACAGTCTGTGCTTAGTGCTACTTGAAGATGAAACAAACCATACAGACAAAACTGAGAACTACTTTTTTCTCACAAGTTTCAAAGAGCTACTACAAAACATGTTGGATTTAGTTCCAAATGCATCTACCTCTATAAGAGAGAACAGAGTGAAACCTACACATAAAAACTGCTACTGTAGACGAACGCTTCAACCTAGAAGAACACAATATGGTGAGCCAAGTGGGATATGTGTACTGATCATTACCACCACGTATCATCAAGATTGGGTGAAAAAAATATTTGCTGGTATTTCAGAAACTCGTTATTTCTTGGAAGCTTTTCCAACCCTTTCAATGAAAGTGCTTTTCTACAGTCTGTGCCTAGGGCTACTTAAAGAGGAAACAAAAAATAGAGACAAAACTGAGAACTCCTTTATTTTGTCAAGTTTCAAAGAGTTACTACAAACCATGTTGGATTTAGAGTTCCAAATTCATTTATCTATAAAGGAGAGAACAGAGTGAAACCTAAAAATATAAAGTGCTACTGGAAACGAACGCTTCAACTTAGAAGAACACAATTTGGTGAGCCAATTGGGATTTGTGTACTCATCGTTACCACCACGTATCATCAAGATTGGGTGAAAAAATATTTGCGGGTATTTCGGAAACTCGTTATTTCTTAGAAGCTTGGCAACCCCTCTCAATGAAAGTGCTTTTCCACACTCTGTGCCTAGGGCTACTTGGAAAAAAAATAAACCATAGAGACAAAACTGAGAACTCCTTTATTTTGTCAAGTTTCAAAGAGTTACTACAAACCATGTTGGACTTAGAGTTCCAAATTCATTTATCTATAAAGGAGAGAACAGAGTGAAACCTAAAAATAAAAACTGCTACTGTAAATGAACGCTTCAACCTAGAAAAACAAAATTTGGTGAGCCAAGTGAGATTTGAGTACCGATCATTACCACCAAATATCATCAAGATTGGGTGAAAAAATATTTGCTGGTATTTCAGAAACTCGTTATTTCTTAGAAGCTTGGCAACCCCTCTCAATGAAACTGCTTTTCCACAGTCTGTGCCTAGGGCTACCTGAAGAGGAAACAAACCATAGACACAAAACTGAGAACTCCTTTATTTTTCAAGATTCAAAGAGCTACTACAAACCATGTTGGATTTAGAGTTCCAAATTCATCTATCTATATGGGAGAGAACAGAGTGAAACCTAAATATAAAAATTGCTACTGTAGACGAACGCTTCAACCTAGAAGAACAAAATTTGGTGAGCCAAGTTTGAATTGTGTACTGATCATTACCACCACGTATCATCAAGATTGGGTAAAAAATATTTGCTCGTATTTTGGTAACTCCTTATTTCTTAGAAGCTTATCAACCCCTCTCAATGAAAGTGCTTTTCCACAGTCTGTGCCTAGGGCTACTTGAAGAGGAAACAGCCATAGAGACAAAACTGAGAACTTCTTTATTTTGTCAAGTTTCAAAGAGCTACTACAAACCATGTTGGATTTAGAGTTCCAAATTCATCTTTCTATATAGGAGAGAACAGAGTGAAACCTAAATATAAAAACTGCTACTGTAGACGAACGCTTCAACATAGAAGAACACAATTTGGTGAGCCAAGTGTGATTTGTGTGTTTGTCGTTACCACCACGTATAATCAAGATTGGTTGAAAAAATATTTGCTGGTATTTCGGAAACTCTTAATTTCTTGGAAGCTTAGCAACCCCTTACAATGAAAGTGCTTTTCCACAGTCTCTGCTTAGGGCTATTTTAAGAGGAAACAAACCATAGAGACAAAACTGAGAACTACTTTTTTTGTCAAGTTTCAAAGAGCTACTACGAACCATGTTGGATTTAGAGTTCCAAATTTATCTATCTATATAGGTGAGAACAGAGGGAAACCTAAATACAAAAACTGCTACTGTAGAGGAATGCTTCAACCTAGAAGAACAAAATTTCGTGAGCCAAGTGCGATTTGTGTACTGATCATTACCACCAAGTATCATAAAGATTGGGTGAAAAATATATGCTGTAATTTTGGAAAATCTTTATTTCTTAGAAGCGTGGCAACCCCTCTCAATGAAAGTGCTTTTCCACAGTCTGTGCCTAGGGCTACGTGAAGAGGAAACAAACGATAGAGACAAAACTAAGAAATTCTTTATTTTGTCAAATTTAAAAGAGCTACTACAAACCATGTTGGATTTAGAGTTCTAAGTTCATCTATCTATATAGGAGAGAACAGAGGGAAACCTAAAAATATAAACTGCTACTGTAAACGAACACTTCAAACTAGAAGAACAAAATTTGGTGAGTCAAGTGAGACTTGTGTACCGATCATTACCACCAAGTATCATCAAAATTGGGTGAAAAACTGTTTGCTGGTATTTCGGAAACTCGTTATTTTTTGGAAACTTGGCGACCCCTTTAAATGAAAGTGCTTTTCCACAGTCTCTGCTTAGGGCTATTTGAAGAGGAAACAAACCATAGAGACAAAACTGAGAACTCCTTTATTTGTCAAGTTTCAAAGAGCTACTACAAACCATGTTGGATTTAGTTCCAAATTCATCTATCACTATAAGAGAGAACAGAGTGAAACCTACACATAAAAACTGCTACTGTAGACGAACGTTTCAACCTAGAAGAACACAATATGGTGAGCCAAGTGGGATTTGTGTACTGATCATTACCACCACGTATCATCAAGATTGGGTGAAAAAAATATTTGCTGGTATTTCAGAAACTCGTTATTTCTTGGAAGCTTGGCCAACCCTTTCAATGAAAGTGCTTTTCCACAGTCTGTGCCTAGGGCTACTTAAAGAGGAAACAAAAAATAGAGACAAAACTGAGAACTCCTTTATTTAGTCAAGTTTTAAAGAGTTACTACAAACCATGTTGGATTTAGAGTTCCAAATTCATTTATCTATAAAGGAGAGAACAGAGTGAAACCTAAAAATATAAAGTGCTACTGGAAACGAATGCTTCAACTTAGAAGAACACAATTTGGTGAGCCAATTAAGATTTGTGTACTCATCGTTACCACCACGTATCATCAAGATTGGGTGAAAAAATATTTGCGGGTATTTCGGAAACTCGTTATTTCTTAGAAGCTTGGCAACCCCTCTCAATGAAAGTGCTTTTCCACACTCTGTGCCTAGGGCTACTTGGAAAAAAAAAATAAACCATAGAGACAAAACTGAGAACTACTTTATTTTGTCAAGCTTCAAAGAGCTACGACAAAACATGTTGGATTTAGAGTTCCAAATTCATCTATCTATAAAGGAGAGAACAGAGTGAAACCTAAAAATAAAAACTGCTACTGTAAATGAACGCGTCAACCTAGAAAAACAAAATTTGGTGAGCCAAGTGAGATTTGAGTACCGATCATTACCACCAAATATCTTCAAGATTGGGTGAAAAAATATTTGCTGGTATTTCGGAAACTTGTTATTTCTTAGAAGCTTGGCAACCCCTCTCAATGAAACTGCTTTTCCACAGTCTGTGCCTAGGGCTACCTGAAGAGGAAACAAACCATAGACACAAAACTGAGAACTCCTTTATTTTTCAAGATTCAAAGAGCTACTACAAACCATGTTGGATTTAGAGTTCCAAATTCATCTATCTATATGGGAGAGAACAGAGTGAAACCTAAATATAAAAACTGCTACTGTAGACGAACGCTTCAACCTAGAAGAACAAAATTTGGTGAGCCAAGTTTGAATTGTGTACTGATCATTACCACCACGTATCATCAAGATTGGGTGAAAAAATATTTGCTCGTATTTTGGTAACTCCTTATTTCTTAGAAGCTTATCAACCCCTCTCAATGAAAGTGCTTTTCCACAGTCTGTGCCTAGGGCTACTTGAAGAGGAAACAAACCATTGAGACAAAACTGAGAACTCCTTTATTTTGTCAAGTTTCAAAGAGCTACTACAAACCATGTTGGATTTAGAGTTCCAAATTCATCTTTCTATATAGGAGAGAACAGAGTGAAACCTAAATATAAAAACTGCTACTGTAGACGAACGCTTCAACATAGAAGAACACAATTTGGTGAGCCAAGTGGGATTTGTGTACTTGTCATTACCACCACGTATCATCAAGATTGGTTGAAAAAATGTTTGCTGGTATTTCGGAAACTCGTAATTTCTTGGAAGCTTAGCAACCCCTTTCAATGAAAGTGCTTTTCCACAGTACTGCTTAGGGCTACTTTAAGAGGAAACAAACCATACAGACAAAACTGAGAACTACTTTTTGTGTCAAGTTTCAAAGAGCTACTACGAACCATGTTGGATTTAGAGTTACAAATTCATCTATCTATATAGGTGAGAACAGAGGGAAACCTAAATACAAAAACTGCTACTGTAGAGGAATGCTTCATCCAAGAAGAACAAAATTTCGTGAGCCAAGTGGGATTTGTGTACTGATCATTACCACCAAGTATCATAAAGATTGGGTGAAAAATATATGCTGTAATTTTGGAAAATCGTTATTTTTTAGAAGCGTGGCAACCCCTCTCAATGAAAGTGCTTTTCCACAGTCTGTGCCTAGAGCTTCGTGAAAAGGAAACAAACGATAGAGACAAAACTAAGAACTTCTTTATTTTGTCAAATTTAAAAGAGCTACTACAAACCATGTTGGATTTAGAGTTCTAAATTCATCTATCTATATAGGAGAGAACAGAGGGAAACCTAAAAATATAAACTGCTACTGTAAACGAACACTTCAAACTAGAAGAACAAAATTTGGTGAGTCAAGTGAGACTTCTGTACCGATCATTACCACCAAGTATCATCAAAATTGGGTGAAAAACTGTTTGCTGGTATTTCGGAAACTCGTTATTTTTTGGAAGCTTGGCGACCCCTTTAAATGAAAGTGCTTTTCCACAGTCTCTGCTTAGGGCTACTTGAAGATGAAACAAACCATAGGGACAAAACTGAGAACTCCTTTATTTGTCAAGTTTCAAAGAGCTACTACAAACCATGTTGGATTTAGTTCCAAATTCATCTATCTCTATAAGAGAGAACAGAGTGAAACCTACACATAAAAACTGCTACTGTAGACGAACGCTTCAACCTAGAAGAACACAATATGGTGAGCCAAGTAAGATTTGTGTACTGATCATTACCACCACGTATCATCAAGATTTGGTGAAAAAAATATTTGCTCGTATTTCGGAAACTCTTTATTTCTTGGAAGCTTGGCCAACCCTTTCAATGAAAGTGCTTTTCCACAGTCTGTGCCTAGGGCTACTTGAAGAGGAAACAAAAAATAGAGACAAAACTGAGAACTCCTTTATTTTGTCAAGTTTCAAAGAGTTACTACAAACCATGTTGGATTTAGAGTTCCAAATTCATTTATCTATAAAGCAGAGAACAGAGTGAAACCTAAAAATATAAAGTGCTACTGGAAACGAACGCTTCAACCTAGAAGAGCACAATTTGGTGAGTCAATTGGGATTTGTGTACTGATCATTACCACCATGTATCATCAAGATTGGGTGAAAAAATGTTTGTGGGTATTTCGGAAACTCGTTATTTCTTAGAAGCTTGGAAACCCCTCCCAATGAAAGTGCTTTTTCACACTCTGTGCCTAGGGCTACTTGGAGAAAAAATAAACCATAGAGACAAAACTGAGAACTGCTATATTTTGTCAAGCTTCAAAGAGCTACTACAAAACATGTTGGATTTAGAGTTCCAAATTCATCTATCTATATAAGAAAGAACAGAGTGAAACCTACATATAAAAACTACTACTGTAGACAAACGCTTCACCATAGAAGAACACAATTTGGTGCGCCAAGTGGGATTTGTGTACTGATCATTACCACTATGTATCATCAAGATTGGGTGAATAAATATATGCTGGTATTTCGTAAACTCGTAAATTCTTGGAAGCTTGGCAACCCCTCTCAATGAAAGTGCTTTTACACAGTCTGTGCCTAGGGCTACTTGAAAAGCATACAAACCATAGAGACAAAACGGAGAACTGCTTTATTTTGTCAAGTTTCAAAGAGCTACTGCAAACAATGTTGGATTTAGAGTTCCAAATTCATCTATCTATATAGGAGAGAACAGAGTGAAACCAAAAATAAAAACTGCTACTGTAAACGAACGCTTCAACCTAGAAGAACAAAATTTGGTGAGCCAAGTGAGATTTGAGTACCGATCATTACCACCAAGTATCATCAAGATTGGGTGAAAAAATATTTGCTGGTATTTCGGAAACTCGTTATTTCTTGGAAGCTTGGCAACCCCCCTCAATGAAAGTGCTTTTCCACAGTCTGTGCCTAGGGCTACTTGAAGAGGAAACAAACCATAGAGACAAAACGGAGAACTCCTTTATTTTTTCAAGTTTCAAAGAGCTACTACAAACCATGTTGGATTTAGAGTTCCAAATTCATCTATCTATATAGGAGAGAACAGAGTGAAACCTAAAAACAAAAACTGCTACTGTAAAGGAACGCTTCAACCTAGAAGAACAAAATTTGGTGAGCCAAGTGGGATTTGTGTACTTGTCATTACCACCACGTATCATGAAGATTGGGTGAAAAAATATTTGCTGGTATTTCGGAAACTCGTTCTTTCTTAGAAGCTTGGCAACCCCTCTAAATGAAAGTGCTTTTCCAGTCTGTTCCTAGGGCTACTTGAAGAGGAAACAAACCATAGAGACAAAACTGAAATCTGCTTTATTTTGTCAAGTTTCAAAGAGCTACTGCAAATAATGTTGGATTTAGAGTTCCAAATTCATATAACTATATAGGAGAGAACAGAGTGAAAACTAAATATAACAACTGCTAATGTAGACGAACGCTTCAACCTAGAAGAACAAAATTTGGTGAGTCAAGTGGGATTTGTGTACTGATCATTACCACCACGTATCATCAAGATTGGGTGAAATAATATTTGCTGGTATTTCGGAAACTAGTTATTTCTTAGAAGCTTGGCAACCACTCTCAATGAAAGTGCTTTTGCACAGTCTGTGCCTATGGGTACTTGAAGAGGAAACAAACCATGAGAAAAAACTGAGAACTCCTTTATTTTGTCAAATTTCAAAGAGCTACTACAAACCATGTTGGATTTAGAGTTCTAAATTCATCTATCTATATAGGAGAGAACAGAGGGAAACCTAAAAATGAAAACTGCTACTGTAAAGGAACGCTTCAACCAAAAGAACACAATTTGGTGAGCAAAGTGGGATTCGTGTACTTGCAATTACCACCACGTATCATCAAGATTGGGTGAAAAAATATTTGCTGGTATTTCGGAAACTCGTAATTTCTTAAAAGCTTGGCAACCACTTTCAATGAAAGTGCTTTTCCACAGTCTTCGGCTAGGGCTGCTTGAAGAGTAAACAAACTATAGAGACAAACCTGAGAACTACTTTTTTTTTCAAGTTTCAAAGAGCTACTACAAACCATGTTGAATTTAAAGTTCCAAATTCATCTATCTATATAAGAGAGAACAGAGTGTAACCTAAATATAAAAACTGCTACTGTAGACGAACGCTTCACCCTAGAAGAACACAATTTGGTGAGCCAAGTGGGATTTGTGTACTGATCATTACCACTATGTATCATCAAGATTGGGTGAAAAAATATTTGCTGGAATTTCGGTAACTCGTTATTTCATAGAATTTGGCAACCTCTCTCAATGAAAGTGCTTTTCCACAGTCTGTGCCTAGGGCCACTTGAAGAGGATACAAACCATAGAGACAAAACTGAGAACTCCTTTATTTTGTCAAGTTTCAAATAGCTACTACAAACCATGTTGGATTTAGAGTTCCAAATTCATCTATCTATATAGGAGAGAACAGAGTGAAACCTAAAAATAAAAACTGCTACTGTAAACAAACGCTTCAACATAGAAGAACCAAATTTGGTGAGCCAAGTGGGATTTGTGTACTTGTCATTCCCACCACGTATCATCAAGTTTGGGTGAAAAAATATTTGCTGGTATTTCGGAAACTCGTAATTTCTTGAAAGCTTGGCAACCCCTTTCAATGAAAGTGCTTTTCCACAGTCTGTGCTTAGGGCTACTTGAAGATGAAACAAACCATAGAGACAAAACTGAGAACTACTTTTTTCTGTCAAGTTTCAAAGAGCTACTACAAAACATGTTGGATTTAGTTCCAAATGCATCTATCTCTATAAGAGAGAAGAGAGTGAAACCTACACATAAAAACTGCTATTGTAGACGAACGCTTCAACCTAGAAGAACACAATATGGTGAGCCAAGTGGGATTTGTGTACTGATCATTACCACCACGTATCATCAAGATTGGTTGAAAAAAATATTTGCTGGTATTTCAGAAACTCGTTATTTCTTGGAAGCTTGGCCAACCCTTTCAATGAAAGTGCTTTTCCACAGTCTGTGCCTAGGGCTACTTAAAGAGGAAACAAAAAATAGAGACAAAACTGAGAACTCCTTTATTTTGTCAAGTTTCAAAGAGTTACTACAAACCATGTTGGATTTAGAGTTCCAAATTCATTTATCTATAAAGAAGAGAACAGAGTGAAACCTAAAAATATAAAGTGTTACTGGAAACGAATGCTTCAACTTAGAAGAACACAATTTGGTGAGCCAATTGGGATTTGTGTACTCATCGTTACCACCACGTATCATCAAGATTGGGTGAAAAAATATTTGCGGGTATTTCGGAAACTCGTTATTTCTTAGAAGCTTGGCAACCCCTCTCAATGAAAGTGCTTTTCCACACTCTGTGCCTAGGGCTACTTGGAAAAAAAATAAACCATAGAGACAAAACTGAGAACTCCTTTATTTTGTCAAGCTTCAAAGAGCTACGACAAAACATGTTGGATTTAGAGTTCCAAATTCATCTATCTATAAAGGAGAGAACAGAGTGAAAACTAAAAATAAAAACTGCTACTGTAAATGAACGCTTCAACCTAGAAAAACAAAATTTGGTGAGCCAAGTGAGATTTGAGTACCGATCATTACCACCAAATATCATCAAGATTGGGTGAAAAAATATTTGCTGGTATTTCGGAAACTCGTTATTTCTTAGAAGCTTGGCAACCCCTCTCAATGAAATGGCCTTTCCACAGTCTGTGCCTAGGGCTACCTGAAGAGGAAACAAACCATAGAGACAAAACTGAGAACTCCTTTATTTTTCAAGATTCAAAGAGCTACTACAAACCATGTTGGATTTAGTTCCAAATTCATCTATCTCTATAAGAGAGAACAGAGTGAAACCTACACATAAAAACTGCTACTGTAGACGAACGCTTCAACCTAGAAGAACACAATATGGTGAGCCAAGTGGAATTTGTGTACTGATCATTACCACCACGTATCATCAAGATTGGGTGAAAAAAATATTTGCGGGTATTTCAGAAACTCGTTATTTCTTAGAAGCTTGGCAACCCCTCTCAAGGAAAGTGCTTTTCCACACTCTGTGCCTAGGGCTACTTGGAAAAAAAATAAACCATAGAGACAAAACTGAGAACTACTTTATTTTCTCAAGCTTCAAAGAGCTACGACAAACATGTTGGATTTAGAGTTCCAAATTCATCTATCTATAAAGGAGAGAACAGAGTGAAACCTAAAAATAAAAACTGCTACTGTAAACGAACGCTTCAACCTGGAAGAACAAAATTTGGTGAGCCAAGTGAGATTTGAGTACCGATCATTACCACCAAGTATCATCAAGATTGCGTGAAAAAATATTTGCTGGTATTTCGGAAACTCATTATTTCTTAGAAGCTTGGCAACCCCTCTCAATGAAACTGCTTTTCCACAATCTGTGCCTAGGGCTACCTGAAGAGGAAACAAACCATAGAGACAAAACTAAGAACTTCTTTATTTTGTCAAATTTAAAAGAGCTACTACAAACCATGTTGGATTTAGAGTTCTAAATTCATCTTTCTATATAGGACAGAACAGAGGGAAACCTAAAAATATAAACTGCTACTGTAAACGAATGCTTCAAACTAGAAGAACAAAATTTGGTGAGTCAAGTGAGACTTGTGTACCGATCATTACCACCAAGTATCATCAAAATTGGGTGAAAAACTATTTGCTGGTATTTCGGAAACTCATTATTTTTTGGAAGCTTGGCAACCCCTTTCAATGAAAGTGCTTTTCCTCAGTCTGTGCCTCGGACTACTTGAAGAGGAAACAAACCATAATGACCAAACTGAGAACTACTTTATTTTGTCAAGTTTCAAGGAGCTACTACAAACCATGTTGGATTTAAAGTTCCAAATTCATCTATCTATATAAGAGAGAACAGATTGAAACCTACATATAAAAACTACTACTGTAGACAAACGCTTCACCCTAGAAGAACACAATTTGGGGCGCCAAGTGGGATTTGTGTACTGATCCTTACCACTATGTATCATCAAGATTGGGTGAATAAATATATGCTGGTATTTCGTAAACTCGTAAATTCTTGGAAGCTTGGCAACCCCTCTCAATGAAAGTGCTTTTACACAGTCTGTGCCTAGGGCTACTTGAAAATAATACAAACCATAGAGACAAAACGGAGAACTCCTTTATTTTGTCAAGTTTCAAATAGCTACAACAAACCATGTTGGATTT
This sequence comes from Callospermophilus lateralis, assembly GCF_048772815.1. Lineage (NCBI taxonomy): Eukaryota > Metazoa > Chordata > Mammalia > Rodentia > Sciuridae > Callospermophilus > Callospermophilus lateralis. Next base: position 13,395 of record NW_027517372.1, read on the forward strand.
AGAGTTCCAAATTCATCTATCTATATAGGAGAGAACAGAGTGAAACCAAAAATAAAAACTGCTACTGTAAACGAACGCTTCAACCTAGAAGAACAAAATTTGGTGAGCCAAGTGAGATTTGAGTACCGATCATTACCACCAAGTATCATTAAGATTGGGTGAAAAAATATTTGCTGGTATTTCGGAAACTCGTTATTTCTTAGAAGCTTGGCAACCCCTCTCAAGGAAAGTGCTTTTCCACAGTCTGTGCCTAGGGCTACTAGAAGAGGAAACAAACCATAGAGACGAAACTGAGAGCTCTTTTTTTTTGTCAAGTTTCAAAGAGCTACTACAAACCATGTTGGATTTAGAGTTCCAAATTCATCTATCTATATAGGAGAGAACAGAGTGAAACCTAAATAAAAAAACTGCTACTGTAGACGAACGCTTCAACCTAGAAGAACAAAATTTGGTGAGCCAAGTGGGATTTGTGTACTGATCATTACCACCACGTATCATCAAGATTGGGTGAAAAAATATTTGCTGGTATTTTGGTAACTCGTTATTTCTTAGAAGCTTATCAACCATTCTCAATGAAAGTGCTTTTCCACAGTCTGTGCCTAGGGCTACTTGAAGAGGAAACAAACCATAGAGACAAAACTGAGAACTCCTTTATTTTGTCAAGTTTCAAAGAGCTACTACAAACCATGTTGGATTTAGAGTTCCAAATTCATCTTTCTATATAGGAGAGAACAGAGTGAAACCTAAATATAAAAACTGCTACTGTAGACGAACGCTTCAACATAGAAGAACACAATTTGGTGAGCCAAGTGGGATTTGTATAGTTGTCATTACCACCACGTATCATCAAGATTGGTTGAAAAAATATTTGCTGGTATTTCGGAAACTCGTAATTTCTTGGAAGGTTAGCAACCCCTTTCAATGAAAGTGCTTTTCCACAGTCTCTGCTTAGGGCTACTTGAAGAGGAAACAAACCATAGAGACAAAACTGAGAACTACTTTTTTTGTCAAGTTTCAAAGAGCTACTACAAACATGTTGGATTTAGAGGTCCAAATTCATCTTTCTATTTAGGAGGGAACAGAGGGAAACCTAAAAATATAAACTGCTACTGTAAACGAACTCTTCAAACTAGAAGAAGAAAATTTGGTGAGCCAAGTGGGATTTGTGTACCGATCTCTACCACCAATTATCATCAAGATTGGGTGAAAAAATATTTGCTTGGAATCCCCTCTCAATGAAAGTGCTTTTCCACAGTCTGTACCTAGGGCTACGTGAAGAGGAAACAAACCATAGAGACAACTGAGAACTCCTATATTTTGTGAAGTTTCAATAGGGTACTACAAACCATGTTGCATTTAGAGTTCTAAATTCATCTAAAATATATGAGAGAACAGTGGGAAACATAAAAATATAAACTGCTACGGTAAACGAATGCTTCAAACTAGAAGAACAAAATTTGGTGAGTCAAGTGGGATTTTTGTACCGATCATTACCACCAAGTATCATCAATATTGGGTGTGAAAATATTTGCTGGTATTTCGGAAAATCGTTAATTCTTGGAATCTTGGCAACCCCTCTAAATGAAAGTGCTTTTCCAGTCTGTTCCTAGGGCTACATGAAGAGGAAACAAACCATAGAGACAAAACTGAGAACTGCTTTATTTTGTCAAGTTTCAAAGAGCTACTGCAAACAATGTTGGATTTAGAGTTCCAAATTCATCTATCTATATAGGAGAGAACAGAGTGAAACCTAAATATAAAAACTGCTACTGTAGACGAACGCTTCAACCTAGAAGAACAAAATTTGGTGAGCCAAGTGGGATTTGTGTACTGATCATTACCACCACGTATCATCAAGATTGGGTGAAAAAATATTTGCTGGTATTTCGGAAACTCTTTATTTCTTAGAAGCTTGGCATCCCCTCTCAATGAAAGTGCTTTTCCACAGTCTGTGCCTAGGGCTACTTGAAGAGGAAACAAACCATAGAGACAAAACTGAGAACTCCTTTATTTTGTCAAGTTTCAAAGAGCTATTACAAACCATGTTGGATTTAGAGTTCCAAATTCATCTTTCTATATAGGAGAGAACAGAGTGAAACCTAAATATAAAAACTGCTACTGTAGACGAACGCTTCAACCTAGAAGAACACAATTTGGTGAGCCAAGTGGGATTTGTGTACTTGTCATTACCACCACGTATCATCAAGATTGGTTGAAAAAATATTTGCTGGTATTTCGGAAACTCGTAATTTCTTGGAAGCTTGGCAACCCCTCTCAATGAAAGTGCTTTTCCACAGTCTGTGAATAGGGCTATTTGAAGAGGAAACTAACCATAGAGACAAAACTGAGAACTCCTTTATTATTTCAAGTTTCAAAGAGCTACTACAAACCATGTGGGATTTAGAGTTCCAAATTCATCTATCTTTATAGGAGAGAACAGAGGGAAACCTAAATATAAATACTGCTACTGTAGACGAACGCTTCAATCTAGAAGAACAAAATTTGGTGAGCCAAATGGGATTTGTGTACTGATCATTACCACCAAGTATCATCAAGATTGGGTGAAAAAATATTTGCTGGTATTTCGGAAACTCGTTATTTCTTGGAATCTTGGCAACCCCTCTCAATGAAAGTGCTTTTCCACAGTCTGTGCCTAGGGCTACTTGAAGAGGAAACAAACCATAGAGACAAAACGGAGAACTCCTTTATTTTTTCAAGTTTCAAAGAGCTACTACAAACCATGTTGGATTTAGAGTTCCAAATTCATCTATCTATATAGGAGAGAACAGAGTGAAACCTAAAAACAAAAACTGCTACTGTAAAGGAACGCTTCAACCTAGAAGAACAAAATTTGGTGAGCCAAGTGGGATTTGTGTACTTGTCATTACCACCACGTATCATCAAGATTGGGTGAAAAAATATTTGCTGGTATTTCGGAAACTCGTTCTTTCTTAGAAGCTTGGCAACCCCTCTAAATGAAAGTGCTTTTCCAGTCTGTTCCTAGGGCTACTTGAAGAGGAAACAAACCATAGAGACAAAACTGAGAACTGCTTTATTTTGTCAAGTTTCAAAGAGCTACTGCAAATAGTGTTGGATTTAGAGTTCCAAATTCATATAACTATATAGGAGAGAACAGAGTGAAAACTAAATATAACAACTGCTAATGTAGACGAACGCTTCAACCTAGAAGAACAAAATTTGGTGAGTCAAGTGGGATTTGTGTACTGATCATTACCACCACGTATCATCAAGATTGGGTGAAATAATATTTGCTGGTATTTCGGAAACTAGTTATTTCTTAGAAGCTTGGCAACCACTCTCAATGAAACTGCATTTTCACAGTCTGTGAATAGGGCTATTTGAAGAGGAAACTAACCACAGAGACAAAACTGAGAACTCCTTTATTATCTCAAGTTTCAAAGAGCTACTACAAACCATGTGGGATTTAGAGTTCCAAATTCATCTATCTTTATAGGAGAGAACAGAGGGAAACCTAAATATAAATACTGCTACTGTAGCGAACGCTTCAATCTAGAAGAACAAAATTTGGTGAGCCAAGTGGGATTTGTGTACTGATCATTACCACCAAGTATCATCAGGATTGGGTGAATAAATATTTGCTGGTATTTCGTAAACTTGTAAATTCTTGGAAGCTTGGCAACCCCTGTCAATGAAAGTGCTTTTACACAGTCTGTTCCTAGGGCTACTTGAAAAGGATACAAACCATAGAGACAAAACTGAGAACTCCTTTATTTTGTCAAGTTTCAAATAGCTACAACAAACCATGTTGGATTTAGACTTCCAAATTCATCTATCTATATAGGAGAGAACAGAGTGAAACCAAAAATAAAAACTGCTACTGTAAACGAACGCTTCAACCTAGAAAAACAAAATTTGGTGAGCCAAGTGAGATTTGAGTACCGATCATTACCACCAAGTATCATCAAGATTGGGTGAAAAAATATTTGCTGGTATTTCGGAAACTCGTTATTTCTTAGAAGCTTGGCAACCCCTCACAATGAAACTGCTTTCCCACAGTCTGTGCCTAGGGCTACTTGAAGAGAAAACAAACCATAGAGACAAAACTGAGAACTCCTTTATTTTTCAAGATTCAAAGAGCTACTACAAACCATGTTGGATTTAGAGTTTCAAATTCATCTATCTATATAGGAGAGAACAGAGTGAAACCTAAATATAAAAACTGCTACTGTAGACGAACGCTTCAACCTAGAAGAACAAAATTTGGTGATCCAAGTGGGATTTGTGTACTGATCATTACCACCACGTATCATCAAGATTGGGTGAAAAAATATTTGCTGGTATTTTGGTAACTCGTTATTTCTTAGAAGCTTATCAACCCCTCTCAATGAAAGTGCTTTTCCACAGTCTGTGCTAGGGCTACTTGAAGAGGAAACAAACCATAGAGACAAAACTGAGAACTCCTTTATTTTGTCAAGTTTCAAAGAGCTACTACAAACCATGTTGGATTTAGAGTTCCAAATTCATCTTTCTATATAGGAGAGAACAGAGTGAAACCTAAATATAAAAACTGCTACTGTAGACGAACGCTTCAACATAGAAGAACAAAATTTGGTGAGCCAAGTGGGAATTGTGTAATGATAATTACCACCAAGTATTATCAACATTGGGTGAAAAAATATTTGCTGGTATTTCGGAAACTCGTTATTTCTTAGAAGCTTGGCAACCCCTCTCAATGAAAGTGCTTTTCCACAGTCTCTGCCTACGGCTACTTGAAGAGGAAACACACCATAGAGATGAAACTGAGAACTCCTTTTTTTTTTGTCAAATTTCAAAGTGCTACTACAAACCATGTTGGATTTAGAGTTCCAAATTCATCTATGTATATAGGAGAGAACAGAGTGAAACATAAATATAAAACTGCTACTGTAGACGAACGCTTCAACCTAGAAGAACAAAATTTGGAGAGCCAAGTGGGATTTGTTTACTGATCATTACCACCACGTATCATCAAGATTGGGTGAAAAAATATTTGCTGGTATTTCGGAAACTTGTTATTTCTTAGAAACTTGGCAACCCCTCTCAATGAAAGTGCTTTTCCACAGTCTCTGCCTAGGGCTACTTGAAGAGGAAACACACCATAGAGATGAAACTGAGAACTCCTTTTTTTTTGTCAACTTTCAAAGAGCTACTACAAACCATGTTGGATTTAGAGTTCCAAATTCATCTATGTATATAGGAGAGAACAGTGGGAAACCTAAATATAAAAACTGCCACTGTAGACGAACGCTTCAACCTAGAAGAACAAAATTTGGAGAGCCAAGGGGGTTTGTGTACTGATCATTACCACCAAGTATCATCGAGATTGGGTGAAAAAATATTTGCTGGTATTTCGGAAACTCGTTATTTTTTAGAAGCTTATCAACCCCTCTCAATGAAAGTGCTTTTCCACAGTCTCTGCTTAGGGCTACTTGAAGAGGAAAAAACCATAGAGACAAAACTGAGAACTACTTTTTTTGTCAAGTTTCAAAGAGCTACTACAAACATGTTGGATTTAGAGGTCCAAATTCATCTATCTATTTAGGAGGGAACAGATGGAAACCTAAAAATATAAACTGCTACTGTAAACGAACGCTTCAAACTAAAAGAACAAATTTAGGTGAGCCAAGTGGGATTTGTGTACTGATCATTACCACCAAGTATCATCAAGTTTGGGCTAGAAAATATTTGCTGGTATTTCGGAAACACGGAAATTCTTGGAAGCTTGTCAACCCCTTTCAATGAAAGTGCTATTTGCCAGTCTCTACTTAGGGCTACTTGAAGAGGAAACAATCCTTAGACACAAAACTGAGAAGTACTATATTTTGTCAAGTTTCAAAGAGCTACTACAAATCATGTTGGATTTAGAGTTCCAAATTCATCTATCTATATAGGAGAGAACAGAGTGAAACCTAAATATAAAAACTGCTACTGTAGACGAACGCTTCAACCTAGAAGAACAAAATTTGGTGAGCCAAGTGAGATTTGTGTACTGATCATTACCTCCACGTATCATCAAGATTGGGTGAAAAAATATTTGCTGGTATTTCGGAAACTCGTTATTTCTTAGAAGCTTGGCATCCCCTCTCAATGAAAGTGCTTTTCCACAGTCTGTGCCTAGGACTACTTGAAGAGGAAACAAACCATAGAGACAAAACTGAGAACTTTTTTATTTTGTCAAGTTTCAAAGAGCTACAACAAACCATGTTGGATTTAGAGTTCCAAATTCATATTTCTATATAGGAGAGAACAGAGTGAAACCTAAATATAAAAACTGCTACTGTAGACGAACGCTTCAACATAGAAGAACACAATTTGGTGAGTCAAGTGGGATTTGTGTACTTGTCATTACCACCACGTATCATCAAGATTTTTTGAAAAAATATTTGCTAGTATTTCGGAAACTCGTAATTTCTTGGAAGCTTAGCAACCCCTTTCAATGAAAGTGCTTTTCCACAGTCTCTGCTTAGGGCTACTTGAAGAGGAAACAAACCATAGAGACAAAACTGAGAACTACTTTTTTTGTCAAGTTTCAAAGAGCTACTACAAACATGTTGGATTTAGAGGTCCAAATTCATCTATCTATTTAGGAGGGAACAGAGGGAAACCTAAAAATATTAACTGCTACTGTAAACGAACACTTCAAACTAGAAGAACAAATTTGGGTGAGCCAAGTGGGATTTGTGTACTGATCATTACCACCAAGTATCATCAAGATTGGGCTAGAAAATATTTGCTGGTATTGCGGAAACACGGAAATTCTTGGAAGCTTGTCAACCCCTTTCAATGAAAGTGCTATTTGCCAGTCTCTGCTTAGGGCTACTTGAAGAGGAAACAATCCTTAGACACAAAACTGAGAACTACTATATTTTGTCAAGTTTCAAAGAGCTACTACAAATCATGTTGGATTTAGAGTTCCAAATTCATCTATCTATATAGGAGAGAACAGAGTGAAACCAAAAATAAAAAATCCTACTGTAAACGAACGCTTCAACCTAGAAGAACAAAATTTGGTGAGCCAAGTGGGATTTGTGTACCGATCTCGACCACCAAGTATCATCAAGATTGGGTGAAAAAATATTTGCTGGTATTTCGGAAACTCGTTATTTCTTAGAAGCTTGGCATCCCCTCTCAATGAAAGTGCTTTTCCACAGTCTGTACCTAGGGCTACGTGAAGAGGAAACAAACCATAGAGACAAAACTGAGAACTCCTTTATTTTGTGAAGTTTCAATGAGGTACTACAAACCATGTTGCACTTAGAGTTCTAAATTCATCTAAAATATATGAGAGAACAGTGGGAAACATAAAAATATAAACTGCTACGGTAAACGAACGCTTCAAACTAGAAGAACAAAATTTGGTGAGTCAAGTGGGATTTTTGTACCGATCATTACCACCAAGTATCATCAATATTGGGTGTGAAAATATTTGCTGGTATTTCGGAAAATCGTTAATTCTTGGAATCTTGGCAACCCCTCTAAATGAAAGTGCTTTTCCAGTCTGTTCCTAGGGCTACTTGAAGAGGAAACAAACCATAGAGACAAAACTGAGAACTGCTTTATTTTGTCAAGTTTCAAAGAGCTACTGCAAACAATGTTGGATTTAGAGTTCCAAATTCATATAACTATATAGGAGAGAACAGAGTGAAAACTAAATATAACAACTGCTAATGTAGACGAACGCTTCAACCTAGAAGAACAAAATTTGGTGAGTCAAGTGGGATTTGTGTACTGATCATTACCAATACGTATCATCAAGATTGGGTGAAATAATATTTGCTGGTATTTCGGAAACTAGTTATTTCTTAGAAGCTTGGCAACCACTCTCAATGAAAGTGCTTTTCCACAGTCTGTGAATAGGGCTATTTGAAGAGGAAACTAACCATAGAGACAAAACTGAGAACTCCTTTATTATCTCAAGTTTCAAAGAGCTACTACAAACCATGTGGGATTTAGAGTTCCAAATTCATCTATCTTTATAGGAGAGAACAGAGGGAAACCTAAATATAAATACTGCTACTGTAGACGAACACTTCAATCTAGAAGAACAAAATTTGGTGAGCCAAGTGGGATTTGTGTACTGATCATTACCACCAAGTATCATCAAGATTGGGTGAAAAAATATTTGCTGGTATTTCGGAAACTTGTTATTTCTTAGAAGCATGGCAACCCCTCTGAATGAAACTGTTTTTCCACAGTCTCTGCCTAGGGTTACTTGAAGAGGAAACACACCAAAGAGACGAAACTGAGAACTCCTTTTTTTTTGTCAAGTTTCAAAGAGCTACTACAAACCATGTTTGATTTAGAGTTTCAAATTCATCTATCTATATAGGAGAGAACAGAGTGAAACCTAAAAATAAAAACTGCTATTGTCAAGGAACGCTTCAACCTAGAAGAACAAAATTTGGTGAGCCAAGTGGGATTTGTGTACTTGTCATTGTCACCACGTATCATCAAGATTGGGTGTAAAAATATTTGCTGGTATTTCAGAAACTCATAATTTCTTGGAAGCTTGGCAACCCCTTTTAATGAAAGTGCTTTTCCACAGTTTCTGCCTATGGCTACTTTAAGAGGAAACAAATCATAGAGACAAAACTGAGAACTACTTTTTTTGTCAAGTTTAAAAGAGCTACCGCAAACCATGTTGGATTTAGAGTTCGAAATTCATCTATCTATATATGAGACAACAGAGGGAAACCTAAAAATAAAAACTGCTACTGTAGACGAACGCTTCAACCTAGAAGAACAAAATTTGGTGAGCCAAGTGAGATTTGTGTACTGATCATTACCTCCACGTATCATCAAGATTGGGTGAAAAAATATTTGCTGGTATTTCGGAAACTCGTTATTTCTTAGAAGCTTGGCATCCCCTCTCAATGAAAGTGCTTTTCCACAGTCTGTGCCTAGGACTACTTGAAGAGGAAACAAACCATAGAGACAAAACTGAGAACTTTTTTATTTTGTCAAGTTTCAAAGAGCTACTACAAACCATGTTGGATTTAGAGTTCCAAATTCATATTTCTATATAGGAGAGAACAGAGTGAAACCTAAATATAAAAACTGCTACTGTAGACGAACGCTTCAACATAGAAGAACACAATTTGGTGAGTCAAGTGGGATTTGTGTACTTGTCATTACCACCACGTATCATCAAGATTGGTTGAAAAAATATTTGCTAGTATTTCGGAAACTCGTAATTTCTTGGAAGCTTAGCAACCCCTTTCAATGAAAGTGCTTTTCCACAGTCTCTGCTTAGGGCTACTTGAAGAGGAAACAAACCATAGAGACAAAACTGAGAACTACTTTTTTTGTCAAGTTTCAAAGAGCTACTACAAACATGTTGGATTTAGAGGTCCAAATTCATCTATCTATTTAGGAGGGAACAGAGGGAAACCTAAAAATATTAACTGCTACTGTAAACGAACGCTTCAAACTAGAAGAACAAATTTGGGTGAGCCAAGTGGGATTTGTGTACTGATCATTACCACCAAGTATCATCAAGATTGGGCTAGAAAATATTTGCTGGTATTTCGGAAACACGGAAATTCTTGGAAGCTTGTCAACCCCTTTCAATGAAAGTGCTATTTGCCAGTCTCTGCTTAGGGCTACTTGAAGAGGAAACAATCCTTAGACACAAAACTGAGAACTACTATATTTTGTCAAGTTTCAAAGAGCTACTACAAATCATGTTGGATTTAGAGTTCCAAATTCATCTATCTATATAGGAGAGAACAGAGTGAAACCAAAAATAAAAACTCCTACTGTAAACGAACGCTTCAACCTAGAAGAACAAAATTTGGTGAGCCAAGTGGGATTTGTGTACCGATCTCGACCACCAAGTATCATCAAGATTGGGTGAAAAAATATTTGCTGGTATTTCTGAAACTCGTTATTTCTTAGAAGCTTGGCATCCCCTCTCAATGAAAGTGCTTTTCCACAGTCTGTACCTAGGGCTACGTGAAGAGGAAACAAACCATAGAGACAAAACTGAGAACTCCTTTTTTTTGTGAAGTTTCAATGAGGTACTACAAACCATGTTGCACTTAGAGTTCTAAATTCATCTAAAATATATGAGAGAACAGTGGGAAACATAAAAATATAAAGTGCTACGGTAAACGAACGCTTCAAACTAGAAGAACAAAATTTGGTGAGTCAAGTGGGATTTTTGTACCGATCATTACCACCAAGTATCATCAATATTGGATGTGAAAATATTTGCTGGTATTTCGGAAAATCGTTAATTCTTGGAATCTTGGCAACCCCTCTAAATGAAAGTGCTTTTCCAGTCTGTTCCTAGGGCTACTTGAAGAGGAAACAAACCATAGAGACAAAACTGAGAACTGCTTTATTTTGTCAAGTTTCAAAGAGCTACTGCAAACAATGTTGGATTTAGAGTTCCAAATTCATATAACTATATAGGAGAGAACAGAGTGAAAACTAAATATAACAACTGCTAATGTAGACGAACGCTTCAACCTAGAAGAACAAAATTTGGTGAGTCAAGTGGGATTTGTGTACTGATCATTACCAATACGTATCATCAAGATTGGGTGAAATAATATTTGCTGGTATTTCGGAAACTAGTTATTTCTTAGAAGCTTGGCAACCACTCTCAATGAAAGTGCTTTTCCACAGTCTGTGAATAGGGCTATTTGAAGAGGAAACTAACCATAGAGACAAAACTGAGAACACCTTTATTATCTCAAGTTTCAAAGAGCTACTACAAACCATGTGGGATTTAGAGTTCCAAATTCATCTATCTTTATAGGAGAGAACAGAGGGAAACCTAAATATAAATACTGCTACTGTAGACGAACGCTTCAATCTAGAAGAACAAAATTTGGTGAGCCAAGTGGGATTTGTGTACTGATCATTACCACCAAGTATCATCAAGATTGGGTGAAAAAATATTTGCTGGTATTTCGGAAACTTGTTATTTCTTAGAAGCATGGCAACCCCTCTGAATGAAACTGTTTTTCCACAGTCTCTGCCTAGGGTTACTTGAAGAGGAAACACACCAAAGAGACGAAACTGAGAACTCCTTTTTTTTTGTCAAGTTTCAAAGAGCTACTACAAACCATGTTTGATTTAGAGTTTCAAATTCATCTATCTATATAGGAGAGAACAGAGTGAAACCTAAAAATAAAAACTGCTATTGTCAAGGAACGCTTCAACCTAGAAGAACAAAATTTGGTGAGCCAAGTGGGATTTGTGTACTTGTCATTGTCACCACGTATCATCAAGATTGGGTGTAAAAATATTTGCTGGTATTTCAGAAACTCATAATTTCTTGGAAGCTTGGCAACCCCTTTTAATGAAAGTGCTTTTCCACAGTTTCTGCCTATGGCTACTTTAAGAGGAAACAAATCATAGAGACAAAACTGAGAACTACTTTTTTTGTCAAGTTTAAAAGAGCTACCGCAAACCATGTTGGATTTAGAGTTCGAAATTCATCTATCTATATATGAGACAACAGAGGGAAACCTAAACATAAAAACTACTACTGTAAACGAACGCTTCAAACTAGAGCAAAATTGGGTGAGCCAAGTGGGATTTGTGTACTTGTCATTACCACCACGTATCATCAAAATGGGGTGAAAAAATATTTGCTGGTATTTCGGAAACTCGTTCTTTCTTAGATGCTTGGCAACCCCTTTCAATGAAAGTGCTTTTAAACAGTCTCTGCATAGGGCTACTTGAAGAGGAAACAAACCATGGAGACAAAACTGAGAACTCCTTTTTTTTGTAGAGTTTCAAAGAGCTACTACAAACCATGTTGTATTTAGCGTTCCAAATTCATCTATCTATATAGAAGAGAACAGAGTGGAAACTAAATATAAAAACTGCTACTGTAGACGAAAGCGTCAACCTAGAAGAACAAAATTGGGTGAGCCAAGTGGGATTTGTGTACTTCTCATTACCACCACGTATCATCAAGATGGGGTGAAAAAATATTTGCTGGTATTTCGGAACTCGTTCTTCCTTAGACGCTTGGCAATCCCTCTCAATGAAAGTGCTTTTCCACAGTCTGTGCCTAGGGCTACTTGCAGAGGAAACAAACCATAGATACAAAACTGAGAACTTCTTTTATTTGTCAAATTTCAAAGAGCTACAACAAACCATGTTGGATTAAGAGTTCCAAATTCATCTATCTATATAGGAGAGAACAGAGGGAAACCTAAATATAAATACTGCTACTGTAGACGAACGCTTCAACCTAGAAGAATAAAATTTGGTGAGCCAAGTGGGATTTGTGTACTGATCATTACCACCAAGTATCATCAAGATTGGGTGAAAAAATATTTGGTGGTATTTCGGAAACTCGTTATTTCTTGGAAGCTGGGCAACCGTTTTCAATGAAAATGCTTTACCACAGTATGTGCCTAGGGCTAATTGAAGAGGAAACAAACCATAGGGACGAAACTGAGAGCTCCTTTTTTTTCTCAAGTTTCAAAGAGCTACTACAAACCATGTTGGATTTAGAGATCCAAATTCAACTATGTATATAGGAGAGAACAGTGGGAACCTAAATATATAAACTGCTACTGTAGACGAACGCTTCAACCTAGAAGAACAAAATTTGGTGAGCCAAGTGGGATTTGTGTACTGATCATTACCACCAAGTATCATCAAGATTGGGTGAAAAAATATTTGCTGGTATTTCGGAAACTCGTTCTTTCTAAGAAGCTTGGCAACCATTCTCAATGAAAGTGCTTTTCCACAGTCTGTGCCTAGGGCTACTTGAAGAGGAAACAAACCATAGAGACAAAACTGAGAACTCCTTAATTTTTTCAAGTTTCAAATTGCTACTACAAACCATGTTGGATTTTGAGTTCCAAATTCATCTATCTATATAGGAGAGAACAGAGTGAAACCTAAAAATAAAAACTGCTACTGTAAAGGAACGCTTCAACCTAGAAGAACAAAATTTGGTGAGCCACGTGGGATTTGTGTACTTGCCATTACCACCACGTATCATCAAGATTGGGTGAAAAAATATTTGCTCTAATTTCGGAAACTCGTTCTTTCTTAGAAGCTTGGCAACCCCTCTCAATGAAAGTGCTTTTCCACACTCTGTTCCTAAGGCTACTTGAAGAGGAAACAAACCATAGAGACAAAAATGAGTACTGCTTTATTTTGTCAAGTTTCAAAGACCTACTGCAAACCATGTTGGATTGAGAGTTCCAAATTCATCTATCTATATAGGAGAGAACAGAGGGAAACCTAAAAATAAAAAATACTACTGTAAACGAACGCTACAAACTGGAAGAACAAAATTTGGTGAGCCAAGTGGGATTTGTGTACTTGTCATTATTACCACGTATCATCAAGATTGGGTGAAAAAATATTTGCTGGTATTTCAGAAACTCGTAATTTCTTGGAAGCTTGGCAACCCCTTTCAATGAAAGTGCTTTTCCACAGTTTCTGCTTATGGCTACTTGAAGAGGAAACAAATCATAGAGACAAAACTGAGAACTCCTTTTTTTTTGACGTTTCAAAGAGCTACTACAAACCATGTTGGGTTTAGAATTTCAAATTCATCTATCTATATAGGAGAGAACAGAGTGAAACCTAAAAATAAAAACTGCTATTGTCAAGGAACGCTTCAACCTAGAAGAACAAAATTTGGTGAGTTAAGTGGGATTTGTGTACTTGTCATTATCACCACGTATCATCAAGATTGGGTGAAACAATATTTGCTTGTATTTCAGAAACTAGGAATTTCTTGGAAGCTTGGCAACCCCTTTCAATGAAAGTGCTTTTCCACAGTTTCTGCTTATGGCTACTTGAAAAGGAAACAAATCATAGAGACAAAACTGAGAACTACTTTTTTTGGTCAAGTTTCAAAGAGCTACTAAAAACCATGTTGGATTTAGAGTTCGAAATTCATCTATCTATATAGGAGAGAACAGAGGGAAACCTAAAAATAAAAACTACTACTGTAAACTAACGCTTCAAACTAGAAGAACAAAATTTGGTGAACCAAGTGGGATTTGTGTACACATCATTATCACCAAGTATCATCAAGATGGGGTGAAAAAATATTTGCTGGTATTTCGGAAACTCGTTATTCCTTGGAAGCTTGGCCACCCCTTTCAATGAAAGTGCTCTTCCATAGTCTGTGCCTAGGGCGATTGAAGAGGAAACAAATCATAGAGACGAAACTGTGAACTCCTTTATTTTGTCAATTTCAAAGGGCTACTACAAACCATGTTGGATTTACAGCTCCAAATTCATCAATCTATATAGGAGAGAACAGAGGGAAACCTAAAAATAAAAACTGCTACTGTAAACGAACGCTTCAACCTAGAAAAACAAAATTTGGTGAGCAAAGTGGGATTTGAGTATTTGTCATTACCACCACGTATCATCAAGATTGGGTGAAAAAATATTTGCTGGTATTTCGGAAACTCGTTATTTCTTAGAAGCTTGGCAACCCCTCTCAATGAAAGTGATTTTCCACAGTCTCTGCCTAGGACTACTTGAAGAGGAAACACACCATAGAGACGAAACAGAGAACTCCTTTTTTTTCTCAACTTTCAAAGAGCTACTACAAACCATGTTGGATTTAGAGTTCCAAATTCATCTATGTATATAGGAGAGAACAGTGGGAAACCTAAATATAAATACTGCTACTGTAGACGAACGCTTCAACCTAGAAGAACAAAATTTGGAGAGCCTAGGGGGTTTGTGTACTGATCATTACCACCAAGTATCATCAAGATTGGGTGAAAAAATATTTGCTGGTATTTCGGAAACTCGTTATTCTTAGAAGCTTGGCAACCCCTCTCAATGAAAGTGCTTTTCCACAGTCTGCGCCTACAGCTACTTGAAGAGGAAACAAACCATAGAGACAAAACTGAGAACTCCTTTATTTTTTAAAGTTTCAAACAGCTACTACAAACCATGTTGGATATAGAGTTCCAAATTCATCTATCTATATAGGAGAGTACAGAGTGAAACCTAAAAATAAAAACTGCTACTGTAAAGGAACGCTTCAACCTAGAAGAACAAAATTTGGTGAGCCAAGTGGGATTTGTGTACTGATCATTACCACAAAGTATCATTAAGATTGGGTGAAAAAATATTTGCTGGTATATTGGAAACTCGTTCTTTCTTAGAAGCTTGGCAACCCCTCTCAATGAAAGTGCTTTTCCACAGTCTGTGCCTAGGGCTACTTCAAGAGGAAACAAACCATAGATACAAAACTGAGAATTCCTTTATTTTGTCAAGTTTCAAAGAGCTACTACAAACCATGTTGGATTTAGAGTTCCAAATTCATCTATCTATATAGGAGAGAACAGTGGGAAACATAAATATAAAAACTGCTACTGTAGACGAACGCTTCAACCTAGAAGAACAAAATTTGGTGAACCAAGTGGGATTTGTGTACTGATCATTACCACCAAGTATCATAAAGATTGGGTGAAAAAATATTTGCTGGATTTTGGAAACTCTTTATTTCTTAGAAGCATGGCAACCCCTCTCAATGAAAGTGCTTTTCCAAAGTCTGTGCCTAGGGCTACTTGAAGAGGAAAGACACCATAGAGACGAAACTGAGAACTCCTTTTTTTTGTCAAGTTTCAAAGAGCTACTACAACCCATGTTGGATTTAGAGTTCCAAATTCATCTATGTATATAGGAGAGAACAGTGGGAAACATAAATATAAAAAACTACTGTAGACGAACGCTTCAACCTAGAAGAACAAAATTTGGTGATCAAAGTGGGATTTGTGTACTGATCATTACCACCAATTATCATCAAGATTGGTTGAAAAAATATTTGCTGGTATTTCGGAAAATCGTTATTTCTTAGAGTCTTGGCAACCCCTCTCAAAAAAGTGCTTTTCCACAGTCTGTGCCTAGGGCTACTTGAAGAGGAAACAAACCATAAATACAAAACTGAGAGCTCCTTTTTTTTGTCAAGTTTCAAAGAGCTCCTACAAACCATGTTGGATTTAGAGTTCCAAATTCATCTATGTATATAGGAGAGAACAGAGTGAAACCTAAATATAAAAACTGCTACTGTAGACGAACGCTTCAACCTAGAAGAACAAAATTTGGTGATCCAAGTGGGATTTGTGTACTGATCATTACCACCACGTATCATCAAGATTGGGTGAAAAAATATTTGCTGGTATTTTGGTAACTCGTTATTTCTTAGAAGCTTATCAACCCCTCTCAATGAAAGTGCTTTTCCACAGTCTGTGCTAGGGCTACTTGAAGAGGAAACAAACCATAGAGACAAAACTGAGAACTCCTTTATTTTGTCAAGTTTCAAAGAGCTACTACAAACCATGTTGGATTTAGAGTTCCAAATTCATCTTTCTATATAGGAGAGAACAGAGTGAAACCTAAATATAAAAACTGCTACTGTAGACGAACGCTTCAACATAGAAGAACAAAATTTGGTGAGCCAAGTGGGAATTGTGTAATGATAATTACCACCAAGTATTATCAACATTGGGTGAAAAAATATTTGCTGGTATTTCGGAAACTCGTTATTTCTTAGAAGCTTGGCAACCCCTCTCAATGAAAGTGCTTTTCCACAGTCTCTGCCTACGGCTACTTGAAGAGGAAACACACCATAGAGATGAAACTGAGAACTCCTTTTTTTTTTGTCAAATTTCAAAGTGCTACTACAAACCATGTTGGATTTAGAGTTCCAAATTCATCTATGTATATAGGAGAGAACAGAGTGAAACCTAAATATAAAACTGCTACTGTAGACGAACGCTTCAACCTAGAAGAACAAAATTTGGAGAGCCAAGTGGGATTTGTTTACTGATCATTACCACCACGTATCATCAAGATTGGGTGAAAAAATATTTGCTGGTATTTCGGAAACTCGTTATTTCTTAGAAACTTGGCAACCCCTCTCAATGAAAGTGCTTTTCCACAGTCTCTGCCTAGGGCTACTTGAAGAGGAAACACACCATAGAGATGAAACTGAGAACTCCTTTTTTTTTGTCAACTTTCAAAGAGCTACTACAAACCATGTTGGATTTAGAGTTCCAAATTCATCTATGTATATAGGAGAGAACAGTGGGAAACCTAAATATAAAAACTGCCACTGAAGACGAACGCTTCAACCTAGAAGAACAAAATTTGGAGAGCCAAGGGGGTTTGTGTACTGATCATTACCACCAAGTATCATCGAGATTGGGTGAAAAAATATTTGCTGGTATTTCGGAAACTCGTTATTTTTTAGAAGCTTATCAACCCCTCTCAATGAAAGTGCTTTTCCACAGTCTCTGCTTAGGGCTACTTGAAGAGGAAAAAACCATAGAGACAAAACTGAGAACTACTTTTTTTGTCAAGTTTCAAAGAGCTACTACAAACATGTTGGATTTAGAGGTCCAAATTCATCTATCTATTTAGGAGGGAACAGATGGAAACCTAAAAATATAAACTGCTACTGTAAACGAACGCTTCAAACTAAAAGAACAAATTTAGGTGAGCCAAGTGGGATTTGTGTACTGATCATTACCACCAAGTATCATCAAGTTTGGGCTAGAAAATATTTGCTGGTATTTCGGAAACACGGAAATTCTTGGAAGCTTGTCAACCCCTTTCAATGAAAGTGCTATTTGCCAGTCTCTACTTAGGGCTACTTGAAGAGGAAACAATCCTTAGACACAAAACTGAGAAGTACTATATTTTGTCAAGTTTCAAAGAGCTACTACAAATCATGTTGGATTTAGAGTTCCAAATTCATCTATCTATATAGGAGAGAACAGAGTGAAACCTAAATATAAAAACTGCTACTGTAGACGAACGCTTCAACCTAGAAGAACAAAATTTGGTGAGCCAAGTGAGATTTGTGTACTGATCATTACCTCCACGTATCATCAAGATTGGGTGAAAAAATATTTGCTGGTATTTCGGAAACTCGTTATTTCTTAGAAGCTTGGCATCCCCTCTCAATGAAAGTGCTTTTCCACAGTCTGTGCCTAGGACTACTTGAAGAGGAAACAAACCATAGAGACAAAACTGAGAACTTTTTTATTTTGTCAAGTTTCAAAGAGCTACAACAAACCATGTTGGATTTAGAGTTCCAAATTCATATTTCTATATAGGAGAGAACAGAGTGAAACCTAAATATAAAAACTGCTACTGTAGACGAACGCTTCAACATAGAAGAACACAATTTGGTGAGTCAAGTGGGATTTGTGTACTTGTCATTACCACCACGTATCATCAAGATTTTTTGAAAAAATATTTGCTAGTATTTCGGAAACTCGTAATTTCTTGGAAGCTTAGCAACCCCTTTCAATGAAAGTGCTTTTCCACAGTCTCTGCTTAGGGCTACTTGAAGAGGAAACAAACCATAGAGACAAAACTGAGAACTACTTTTTTTGTCAAGTTTCAAAGAGCTACTACAAACATGTTGGATTTAGAGGTCCAAATTCATCTATCTATTTAGGAGGGAACAGAGGGAAACCTAAAAATATTAACTGCTACTGTAAACGAACACTTCAAACTAGAAGAACAAATTTGGGTGAGCCAAGTGGGATTTGTGTACTGATCATTACCACCAAGTATCATCAAGATTGGGCTAGAAAATATTTGCTGGTATTGCGGAAACACGGAAATTCTTGGAAGCTTGTCAACCCCTTTCAATGAAAGTGCTATTTGCCAGTCTCTGCTTAGGGCTACTTGAAGAGGAAACAATCCTTAGACACAAAACTGAGAACTACTATATTTTGTCAAGTTTCAAAGAGCTACTACAAATCATGTTGGATTTAGAGTTCCAAATTCATCTATCTATATAGGAGAGAACAGAGTGAAACCAAAAATAAAAAATCCTACTGTAAACGAACGCTTCAACCTAGAAGAACAAAATTTGGTGAGCCAAGTGGGATTTGTGTACCGATCTCGACCACCAAGTATCATCAAGATTGGGTGAAAAAATATTTGCTGGTATTTCGGAAACTCGTTATTTCTTAGAAGCTTGGCATCCCCTCTCAATGAAAGTGCTTTTCCACAGTCTGTACCTAGGGCTACGTGAAGAGGAAACAAACCATAGAGACAAAACTGAGAACTCCTTTATTTTGTGAAGTTTCAATGAGGTACTACAAACCATGTTGCACTTAGAGTTCTAAATTCATCTAAAATATATGAGAGAACAGTGGGAAACATAAAAATATAAACTGCTACGGTAAACGAACGCTTCAAACTAGAAGAACAAAATTTGGTGAGTCAAGTGGGATTTTTGTACCGATCATTACCACCAAGTATCATCAATATTGGGTGTGAAAATATTTGCTGGTATTTCGGAAAATCGTTAATTCTTGGAATCTTGGCAACCCCTCTAAATGAAAGTGCTTTTCCAGTCTGTTCCTAGGGCTACTTGAAGAGGAAACAAACCATAGAGACAAAACTGAGAACTGCTTTATTTTGTCAAGTTTCAAAGAGCTACTGCAAACAATGTTGGATTTAGAGTTCCAAATTCATATAACTATATAGGAGAGAACAGAGTGAAAACTAAATATAACAACTGCTAATGTAGACGAACGCTTCAACCTAGAAGAACAAAATTTGGTGAGTCAAGTGGGATTTGTGTACTGATCATTACCAATACGTATCATCAAGATTGGGTGAAATAATATTTGCTGGTATTTCGGAAACTAGTTATTTCTTAGAAGCTTGGCAACCACTCTCAATGAAAGTGCTTTTCCACAGTCTGTGAATAGGGCTATTTGAAGAGGAAACTAACCATAGAGACAAAACTGAGAACTCCTTTATTATCTCAAGTTTCAAAGAGCTACTACAAACCATGTGGGATTTAGAGTTCCAAATTCATCTATCTTTATAGGAGAGAACAGAGGGAAACCTAAATATAAATACTGCTACTGTAGACGAACGCTTCAATCTAGAAGAACAAAATTTGGTGAGCCAAGTGGGATTTGTGTACTGATCATTACCACCAAGTATCATCAAGATTGGGTGAAAAAATATTTGCTGGTATTTCGGAAACTTGTTATTTCTTAGAAGCATGGCAACCCCTCTGAATGAAACTGTTTTTCCACAGTCTCTGCCTAGGGTTACTTGAAGAGGAAACACACCAAAGAGACGAAACTGAGAACTCCTTTTTTTTTGTCAAGTTTCAAAGAGCTACTACAAACCATGTTTGATTTAGAGTTTCAAATTCATCTATCTATATAGGAGAGAACAGAGTGAAACCTAAAAATAAAAACTGCTATTGTCAAGGAACGCTTCAACCTAGAAGAACAAAATTTGGTGAGCCAAGTGGGATTTGTGTACTTGTCATTGTCACCACGTATCATCAAGATTGGGTGTAAAAATATTTGCTGGTATTTCAGAAACTCATAATTTCTTGGAAGCTTGGCAACCCCTTTTAATGAAAGTGCTTTTCCACAGTTTCTGCCTATGGCTACTTTAAGAGGAAACAAATCATAGAGACAAAACTGAGAACTACTTTTTTTGTCAAGTTTAAAAGAGCTACCGCAAACCATGTTGGATTTAGAGTTCGAAATTCATCTATCTATATATGAGACAACAGAGGGAAACCTAAACATAAAAACTACTACTGTAAACGAACGCTTCAAACTAGAACAAAATTGGGTGAGCCAAGTGGGATTTGTGTACTTGTCATTACCACCACGTATCATCAAAATGGGGTGAAAAAATATTTGCTGGTATTTCGGAAACTCGTTCTTTCTTAGAAGCTTGGCAACCCCTTTCAATGAAAGTGCTTTTAAACAGTCTCTGCATAGGGCTACTTGAAGAGGAAACAAACCATGGAGACAAAACTGAGAACTCCTTTTTTTTGTAGAGTTTCAAAGAGCTACTACAAACCATGTTGTATTTAGCGTTCCAAATTCATCTATCTATATAGAAGAGAACAGAGTGGAAACTAAATATAAAAACTGCTACTGTAGACGAAAGCGTCAACCTAGAAGAACAAAATTGGGTGAGCCAAGTGGGATTTGTGTACTTCTCATTACCACCACGTATCATCAAGATGGGGTGAAAAAATATTTGCTGGTATTTCGGAACTCGTTCTTCCTTAGACGCTTGGCAATCCCTCTCAATGAAAGTGCTTTTCCACAGTCTGTGCCTAGGGCTACTTGCAGAGGAAACAAACCATAGATACAAAACTGAGAACTTCTTTTATTTGTCAAATTTCAAAGAGCTACAACAAACCATGTTGGATTAAGAGTTCCAAATTCATCTATCTATATAGGAGAGAACAGAGGGAAACCTAAATATAAATACTGCTACTGTAGACGAACGCTTCAACCTAGAAGAATAAAATTTGGTGAGCCAAGTGGGATTTGTGTACTGATCATTACCACCAAGTATCATCAAGATTGGGTGAAAAAATATTTGGTGGTATTTCGGAAACTCGTTATTTCTTGGAAGCTGGGCAACCGTTTTCAATGAAAATGCTTTACCACAGTATGTGCCTAGGGCTAATTGAAGAGGAAACAAACCATAGGGACGAAACTGAGAGCTCCTTTTTTTTCTCAAGTTTCAAAGAGCTACTACAAACCATGTTGGATTTAGAGATCCAAATTCAACTATGTATATAGGAGAGAACAGTGGGAACCTAAATATATAAACTGCTACTGTAGACGAACGCTTCAACCTAGAAGAACAAAATTTGGTGAGCCAAGTGGGATTTGTGTACTGATCATTACCACCAAGTATCATCAAGATTGGGTGAAAAAATATTTGCTGGTATTTCGGAAACTCGTTCTTTCTAAGAAGCTTGGCAACCATTCTCAATGAAAGTGCTTTTCCACAGTCTGTGCCTAGGGCTACTTGAAGAGGAAACAAACCATAGAGACAAAACTGAGAACTCCTTAATTTTTTCAAGTTTCAAATTGCTACTACAAACCATGTTGGATTTTGAGTTCCAAATTCATCTATCTATATAGGAGAGAACAGAGTGAAACCTAAAAATAAAAACTGCTACTGTAAAGGAACGCTTCAACCTAGAAGAACAAAATTTGGTGAGCCACGTGGGATTTGTGTACTTGCCATTACCACCACGTATCATCAAGATTGGGTGAAAAAATATTTGCTCTAATTTCGGAAACTCGTTCTTTCTTAGAAGCTTGGCAACCCCTCTCAATGAAAGTGCTTTTCCACACTCTGTTCCTAAGGCTACTTGAAGAGGAAACAAACCATAGAGACAAAAATGAGTACTGCTTTATTTTGTCAAGTTTCAAAGACCTACTGCAAACCATGTTGGATTGAGAGTTCCAAATTCATCTATCTATATAGGAGAGAACAGAGGGAAACCTAAAAATAAAAAATACTACTGTAAACGAACGCTACAAACTGGAAGAACAAAATTTGGTGAGCCAAGTGGGATTTGTGTACTTGTCATTATTACCACGTATCATCAAGATTGGGTGAAAAAATATTTGCTGGTATTTCAGAAACTCGTAATTTCTTGGAAGCTTGGCAACCCCTTTCAATGAAAGTGCTTTTCCACAGTTTCTGCTTATGGCTACTTGAAGAGGAAACAAATCATAGAGACAAAACTGAGAACTCCTTTTTTTCACGTTTCAAAGAGCTACTACAAACCATGTTGGGTTTAGAATTTCAAATTCATCTATCTATATAGGAGAGAACAGAGTGAAACCTAAAAATAAAAACTGCTATTGTCAAGGAACGCTTCAACCTAGAAGAACAAAATTTGGTGAGTTAAGTGGGATTTGTGTACTTGTCATTATCACCACGTATCATCAAGATTGGGTGAAACAATATTTGCTTGTATTTCAGAAACTAGGAATTTCTTGGAAGCTTGGCAACCCCTTTCAATGAAAGTGCTTTTCCACAGTTTCTGCTTATGGCTACTTGAAAAGGAAACAAATCATAGAGACAAAACTGAGAACTACTTTTTTTGGTCAAGTTTCAAAGAGCTACTAAAAACCATGTTGGATTTAGAGTTCGAAATTCATCTATCTATATAGGAGAGAACAGAGGGAAACCTAAAAATAAAAACTACTACTGTAAACTAACGCTTCAAACTAGAAGAACAAAATTTGGTGAACCAAGTGGGATTTGTGTACACATCATTATCACCAAGTATCATCAAGATGGGGTGAAAAAATATTTGCTGGTATTTCGGAAACTCGTTATTCCTTGGAAGCTTGGCCACCCCTTTCAATGAAAGTGCTCTTCCATAGTCTGTGCCTAGGGCGATTGAAGAGGAAACAAATCATAGAGACGAAACTGTGAACTCCTTTATTTTGTCAATTTCAAAGGGCTACTACAAACCATGTTGGATTTACAGCTCCAAATTCATCAATCTATATAGGAGAGAACAGAGGGAAACCTAAAAATAAAAACTGCTACTGTAAACGAACGCTTCAACCTAGAAAAACAAAATTTGGTGAGCAAAGTGGGATTTGAGTATTTGTCATTACCACCACGTATCATCAAGATTGGGTGAAAAAATATTTGCTGGTATTTCGGAAACTCGTTATTTCTTAGAAGCTTGGCAACCCCTCTCAATGAAAGTGATTTTCCACAGTCTCTGCCTAGGACTACTTGAAGAGGAAACACACCATAGAGACGAAACAGAGAACTCCTTTTTTTTCTCAACTTTCAAAGAGCTACTGCAAACCATGTTGGATTTAGAGTTCCAAATTCATCTATGTATATAGGAGAATACAGTGGGAAACCTAAATATAAAAACTGCTACTGTAGACGAACGCTTCAACCTAGAAGAACAAAATTTGGAGAGCCTAGGGGGTTTGTGTACTGATCATTACCACCAAGTATCATCAAGATTGGGTGAAAAAATATTTGCTGGTATTTCGGAAACTCGTTATTCTTAGAAGCTTGGCAACCCCTCTCAATGAAAGTGCTTTTCCACAGTCTGCGCCTACAGCTACTTGAGGGGAAACAAACCATAGAGACAAAACTGAGAACTCCTTTATTTTTTAAAGTTTCAAACAGCTACTACAAACCATGTTGGATATAGAGTTCCAAATTCATCTATCTATATAGGAGAGAACAGTGGGAAACATAAATATAAAAACTGCTACTGTAGACGAACGCTTCAACCTAGAAGAACAAAATTTGGTGAACCAAGTGGGATTTGTGTACTGATCATTACCACCAAGTATCATAAAGATTGGGTGAAAAAATATTTGCTGGATTTTGGAAACTCGTTCTTTCTTAGAAGCTTGGCAACCCCTCTCAATGAAAGTGCTTTTCCAAAGTCTGTGCCTAGGGCTACTTGAAGAGGAAACACACCATAGAGACGAAACTGAGAACTCCTTTTTTTTGTCAAGTTTCAAAGAGCTACTACAACCCATGTTGGATTTAGAGTTCCAAATTCATCTATGTATATAGGAGAGAACAGTGGGAAACATAAATATAAAAAACTACTGTAGACGAACGCTTCAACCTAGAAGAACAAAATTTGGTGATCAAAGTGGGATTTGTGTACTGATCATTACCACCAATTATCATCAAGATTGGTTGAAAAAATATTTGCTGGTATTTCGGAAAATCGTTATTTCTTAGAGTCTTGGCAACCCCTCTCAAAAAAGTGCTTTTCCACAGTCTGTGCCTAGGGCTACTTGAAGAGGAAACAAACCATAAATACAAAACTGAGAGCTCCTTTTTTTTGTCAAGTTTCAAAGAGCTCCTACAAACCATGTTGGATTTAGAGTTCCAAATTCATCTATGTATATAGGAGAGAACAGTGGGAAACCTAAATATAAAAACTGCTATTGTATCGAATGCTTCAACCTAGAATAACAAAATTTGGTGAACCAAGTGGGATTTGTGTTCTGATCATTACCACCAAGTATCATCAAGATTGGGTGAAAAAATATTTGCTGGTATTTCGAAAACTCGTTCTTTCTTAGAAGCTTGGCTACCCCTCTCAATAAAAGTGCTTTTGAAAGTCTGTGCCTAGGCCTCTTGAAGAGGAAATAAACCATAGACACAAAACTGAGAACTGCTTTATTTTGTCAAGTTTCAAAGAGCTACTGCAAACCATGTTGGATTGAGAGTTAAAATTCATCTATCTATATAGGAGAGAACAGAGTGAAACCTAAAAATAAAAACTGCTAGTGTAAAGGAACACTTTAAACTAGAAGAACAAAATTTGGTGAGCCAAGTGGGATTTGTGTACTTGTCATTACCACCACGTTTCATCAAAATTGGGTGAAAAAATATTTGCTGGTATTTCCGAAACTCGTAATTTTTTGGAAGCTTGGCAACCCCTTTCAATGAAAGTGCTTTTAAACAGTCTCTGCATATGGCTACTTGAAGAGGAAACAAACCATAGAGACAAATGTGAGAACACCTTTTTTTGTCAAGTTTCAAAGAGCTACTATAAACCATGTTGGATTTAGTGTTCCAAATTCATCTATCTATATAGGAGAGAACAGAGTGTAACCTAAATATAAAAACTGCTACTGTCGACGAACGCTTCAACCTAGAAGAACACAATTTGGTGAGCCAAGTGGGATTTGTGTAGTGATCATTACCACTACGTATCATCAAGTTTGGGTTAAAAAATATTGCTGGTATTCCAGAAACTCGTTATATCTTAGAAGATTTGCAACCACTCTCAATGAAAGTGCTTTTCCACAGTCTGTGAATATGGCTATTGGAAGAGGAACAAACCATAGAGACAAAACTGAGAACTCATTTATTATGTCAAGGTTCAAGGAGCTACTACAAACCATGTTGGATTTAGAGTTCCAAATCCATCTACCTATATAGGAGAGAACAGAGTGAACCCTAAATATAAAAACTGCTACTGTAGACGAAAGCTTCAACCACGAAGAACAAAACTTGGTGAGCCAAGTGGGTTTGTGTACTGATCATTATCACCAAGTATCATCAAGATTGGAGGAAAAATATTTGCTGGTATTTCAGAAACTCGTTATTCTTAAAAGCTTGCCAACCCCTCTCAATGAAAGTGCTTTTCCACAGTCTTTGCCTAGGGCTACTTGAAGAGGAAAGAAACCATAGAGAAAAAACTGAGATCTCATTTATTTTGTTAAGTTTCAAAGAGCTACTGCAAACCATGTTGGATTTAGAGTTCCAAATTCATCTATCTATATAGGAGAGAACAGAGTGAAACCTAAAAATGAAAACTGCTACTGTAAAGGAACGCTTCAACCTAGAAGAACAAAATTTGGTGAGCCAAGTGGAATTTGTGTACTCATAATTACCACCAAGTATCATCAAGATTCAGTGAAAAAATATTTGCTGGTATATCGGAAACTCGTTATTTTTTAGAAGCTTGGCAACCCCTCTCAATGAAATTGCTTTTCCACAGTCTGTGCCTAGGGCTACTTGAAGAGGAAACAAACCATAGAAACAAAACAGAGAACTCATTTATTTTGTCAAGTCTCAAAGATACTGCAAACCATGTTGGATTTTGAGTTCCAAATTCATCAATCTATATAGGAGAGAACAGAGTGAAACCTAAAAATAAAAACTGCTACTGTATAGAAACGCTTCAACCTAGAAGAACAAAATTTGGTAAGCCAACTGGGATTTGTGTACTGATCATTACCACCAAGTATCATCAAGATTGGAGGAAAAAATATTTGCTGGTATTTCGGAAACTCGTTATTTCTTGGAAGCTTGGCAACACCTTTTAATGAAAGTGCTTTTCCACAGATTCTGCTTATGACTACTTGAAGAGGAAACAAATCATAGAGACAAATGTGAGAACTACTTTTTTTTGTCATGTTTCAAAGAGCTACTACAAACCATGTTGGATTTAGAGTTCGAAATTCATCTATCTATATAGGAGAGAACAGAGGGAACCCTAAAAATAAAAACTGCTACTGTAAACGAACGCTTCAACCTACAAGAACAAAATTTGGTGAGCTAAGTGGGATTTGTGTACTGATCATTACCCCCACGTATCATCAGGATTGGGTGAAAAATATTTGCTGGTATTTCAGAAACTCGTTATTTCTTAGAAGCTTGGCAACCCCCTCAATGAAAGTGCTTTTCCACAGTCTTTGCCTAGGGCTACTTGAAGAGGAAAGAAACCATAGAGAAAAAACTGAGATCTCCTTTATTTTGTTAAGTTTCAAAGAGCTACTGCAAACCATGTTGGATTTAGAGTTCGAAATTCATCTATCTATATAGGAGAGAACAGAGTGAAACTTAAAAATAAAAACTTCTATTGTCACGGAACGCTTCAACCTAGAAGAACAAAATTTGGTGAGCCAAGTGGGATTTGTGTACTTGTCATTACCACCACGTATCGTGAAGATTGGGTGAAAAAATATTTGCTGGTATTTCGGAAACTCTTTATTTCTTAAAAACTTGGCAACCACTCTCAAAGAAAGTGCTTTTCCACAGTCTGTGCCTAGGGCTACTTGAAGAGGAAACAAACCATAGAGACAAAACTGAGAACTCCTTTATTTTGTCAAGTTTCAAAGAGCTACTACAAACCATGTTGGATTTAGAGTTCCAAATTTATCTATCTATATAGGAGAGAACAGAGTGAAACCTAAAAATATAAACTGCTACTTTAAACGAACCCTTCAAACTAGAAGAACACAATTTGGGAGCCAAGTGGGATTTGTGTACCCATTATTACCACCAAGTATCATCAAGATTGGAGGAAAAAATATTTGCTGGTATTTCAGAAACTCGTTATTTCTTGGAAGCTTGGCAACCCCTTTTAATGAAAGTGCTTTTCCACAGTTTCTGCTTATGGCTACTTGAAGAGGAAACAAATCATAGAGACAAAACTGAGAACTACTTGTTTTTGTCAAGTTTCAAAGAGCTACTACAAACCATGTTGGATTTAGAGTTCGAAATTCATCTATCTATATAGGAGAGAAAAGAGGGAAACCTAAAAATAAAAACTACTACTGTAAACGAACGATTCAAACTAGAAGAACAAAATGTGGTGAACCAAGTGGGATTTGTGTACCCATCATTATCACCAAGTATCATCAAGATTGGGTGAAAAAATATTTGGTGGTATTTCAGAAACTCGTTATTTCTTAGAAGCTTGGCAACCCCTCTCAATGAAAGTGCTTTTCCACAGTCTTTGCCTAGGGCTACTTGAAGAGGAAACAAACCATAGAGACAAAACTGAGAACTCCTTTATTTTGTCAAGTTTCAAAGAGCTACTACAAACCATGTTGTATTTATAGTTCCAAATTCATCTAACTATATAGGAGAGAACAGAGAAAAACCTAAAAATAAAAAGTGCTACTGTAAACGAACGCTTCAAACTAGAAGAACACAATTTGGTGAGCCATGTGAGATTTGTGTACTTATCATTACCACCAAGTATCATCAAGTTTGGGTCAAAAAATATTTGCTGGTATTTCGGAAAAACGTAAATTCTTGGAAGCTTGGTAACCCTTTCAATGAAAGTTCTATTCGCCAGTCTCTGCTTAGGGCTACTTCAGGAGGAAACAAACCGTAGACACAAAACTGAGAACTACTTTATTTTCTCAAGTTTCAAAGAGCTACTACAAACCATGTTGGATTTAGAGTTCCAAATTCATCTATCTATATAGGAGAGAGCAGAGGAAAACCTAAAAATAAAAGTGCTACTGTAAACGAATGCTTCAACCAAGAAGAACAAAATTTGGTGAGCAATGTGGGATTTGTGTACTGATCATTACCACCAAGTATCATCAAGATTGAGTGAAAAAATATTTGCTGGTTTTTCGGAAACTCGTTCTTTCTTAGAAGCTTGGCAACCCCTCTCAATGAAAGTGCTTTTCCACAGTCTGTGCCTAGGGCTACTTGAAGAGGAAACAAACCATAGAGACGAAACTGTGAACTCTTTTATTTTGTCAATTTCAAAGAGCTACTACGAACCATGTTGGATTTAGAGCTCCAAATTCATCAATCTATATAGGAGAGAACAGAGTGAAACCTAAAAATAAAAACTTCTATTGTCAAGGAACGCTTCAACCTAGAAGAACAAAATTTGGTGAGCCAAGTGGGATTTGTGTACTTGTCATTATCACCACGTATCATCAAGATTGGGTGAAAAAATATTTGCTGGTATTTCAGAAACTAGTAATTACTTGGAAGCTTGGCAACCCCTTTCAATGAAAGGGCTTTTCCACAGTCTGTGCCTAGGGCTACTTGAAGAGGAAACAAACCATAGAGACAAAACTGAGAACTCCTTTATTTTGTCAAGTTTCAAAGAGGTATTACAAACCATGTTGTTTTTAGAGTTCCAAATTCATCTATCTATATAGGAGAGAACAGTGTGAAAGCTAAAAATATAAACTGCTACTGTAAACGAACGCTTCAAACTAGAAGAACACAATTTGGTGAGCCAAGTGGGATTTGTGTACCCATCATTACGACCAAGTATCATCAAGATTGGAGGAAAAAATATTTGCTGGTATTTCGGAAACTCGTTATTTCTTGGAAGCTTGGCAACACCTTTTAATGAAAGTGCTTTTCAACAGATTCTGCTTATGACTACTTGAAGAGGAAACAAATCATAGAGACAAAACTGAGAACTACTTTTTTTTGTCAAGTTTCAAAGAGCTACTACAAACCATGTTGGATTTAGAGTTCGAACTTCATCTATCTATATAGGAGAGAACAGAGGGAAACCTAAAAATAAAAACTACTACTGTAAACGAACGCTTCAAACTAGAAGAACAAAATTTGGTGAACCAAGTGGGATTTGTGTACCCATCATTACCACCACGTATCATCTAGAATGGGTGAAAAAATATTTGCTGGTATTTCTGAAACTCGTTACTTTTTAGAAGCTTGGCAACCCCTCTCAATGAAAGTGCTTTTCCACAGTCTTTGCCTAGGGCTACTTGAAGAAGAAACAAACCATTGACACCAAACTGAGAACACCTTTATTTTGTCAAGTTTCAAAGAGGTACTACAAACCATGTTGGATTTAGTGTTCCAAATTCATCTATCTATATAGGAGAGAACAGACGAAAACCTAAAAATAAAAACTGCTACTGTAAACGAACGCTTCAACCTAGGAAAACAAAATTTGGTGAGCAAAGTGGGATTTGTGTATTTGTCATTACCCCCACTTATCATCAAGATTTGGTGAAAAAATATTTGCTGGTATTTCGGAAACTCGTAATTTCTTGAAAGCTTGGCAACCCCTTTCAATGAAAGTGCTTTTCCACAGTCTCTGCTTAGGGCTACTAGAAGAGGAAACAAACCATAGAGACAAAACTGAGAACTACTTTATTTGGTCAAGTTTCAAAGAGTTACTACAAACCATGTTGTATTTAGAGTTCCAAATTCGTCTATCTATATAGGAGAGAACAGAGAAAAACCTAAAAATAAAAAGTGCTACTGTAAACGAACGCTTCAAACTACAAGAACAAAATTTGCTGAGCCAAGTGGGATTTGTGTACTTATCATTACCACCAGTATCATCGAGATTGGGTCAAAAAATATTTGCTGGTATTTCGGAAATACGTAAATTCTTGGAAGATTTGTAACCCTTTTCATTGAAAGTGCTATTCGCCAGTCTCTGCTTAGGGCTACTTGAGGAGGAAACAAACCGTAGACACAAAACTGAGAACTACTTTATTTTGTCAAGTTTCAAAGAACTACTACAAACCATGTTGGATTTTGAGTTCCAAATTCATCTATCTATATAGGAGAGAACAGAGGAAAAAATAAAAATAAAACCTGCTACTGTAAACGAACGCTTCAACCTAGAAGAATAAAATTTGGTGAGCCAAGTGGGATTTGTGTACTCATCATTACCACCAAGTATCATCAAGATTGAGTGAAAAAATATTTGCTGGTTTTTCGGAAACTCCTTCTTTCTTCGAAGCTTGGCAACCCCTCTCAATGAAAGTGCTTTTCCACAGTCTGTGGCTAGGGCTACTTGAAGTGGAAACAAACCATATAGACAAAACTGAGAACTCCTTTATTCTTTCAAGTTTCAAAGAGCTACTACAAACCATGTTGGATTTAGAGTTTCAAATTTATCTATCTATATAGGAGAGAACAGAGTGTAACCTAAAAATAAAAACTGCTATTGTCAAGGAACGCTTCAACCTAGAAGAACAAAATTTGGTGAGCCAAGTGGGATTTGTGTACTTGTCATTATCACCACGTATCATCAAGATTGGGTGAAAAAATATTTGCTGGTATTTCGGTAACATGTAAATTCTTGGAAGCTTGGTAACCCCTTTCAATGAAAGTGCTTTTCGCCAGTCTCTGCA
>NW_027517373.1:0-44584 GCF_048772815.1 Callospermophilus lateralis
TCCATGGCAAACAACCTGGTCAGGATAAAAGGTTGTGTATGAATCAGCTTCTCTTCTTAACGTAGAGAAGTTGGACCAAACTAGGCCTGTGTGGAGATCTATTCCTGGGTGCCTATTGTTGATATACCATTCTAACTTGTGAAAGTGTCACAGAAAGTAGGGGCAGCCTCCATATCATGGGACCCTTGAAAGCAACAGTTAGGACAAAGTGGTTGCCAAGACAGTGACCTCATTCAATTTCTGAAGGAAGGGACCTCACTTAACTTCCTTGGTGATGAAACTCTCTGAATTTGGGATCCAGGAAGCCAGGCACCCAGAGCCAGTACCTGTCCCAGTCCCAGTGGTCTCACTTGTTTGGATTCAGCAAGGACAGAGTCAGTCTTTGTTGGTACCTACAGATGTGAGGAAGGCCAAATGAGAGGAAATCTCTGAAGCGGGGCTTTTCCTGAGAAAGCAGGTAGTGGCTCACCGCTGGCTACTGAGAACTTCACAGAGTTGGCCAAGGAGACCAGATCTGAGACAGGACAGGCCAATTTGGGGGAACATATTATGGCCCACAAGTCAGAGGACACTCTGGATAGTCACAGACCTACTTGGGGGAAGGAGGTGCCTTTGTGGGTGTGGTTGTGGGTTTGTGGTTTTGTCTCATTTTCCTAGAATAGGTATTAAAGTCGGTTTGTTTGGATTGAAGTTTAGTGTTTCTAGTAAGTCTTTTGACATGGCGAGTGTTTCTATGTCTCAGTATTTCACTGTGTCCGTGGTTGTATGCATTAGAAAAGAGAATGCATCAATGGATGTGTCCTGTCTAGTAGAAAGCTTCTCAGCATTCAAATTGCCCCATTTATGAATGGACTGTAGCTTGCCCTATTGATGCGCAACACCTGCTATATTCCTAAGTTCCTGTTTTCTTTCTGAATTCTGGCCACTCTACAGAATAGGACCATGGTTTTTTGTTCACGATATGTACCACCTTCAAGCTCTGTGACTGGCCATGTACTGGATAGCTGAAAGAAATGGCAAGCATCTCAGAAAACTCAAGTATCAGTGTGACCAGGAAATTCTCAGTGGAGCAACCCTGCTTTGGACCATTTGCTTACCTATTGTTCTGTTTTCCTGAATTTCAGGAAGGTCTTTGACTCAGGCCACCCTTTTGTGAAGCCTGAAGAAAACAGTTTTCAAATGGAAATTATTGGGCATACATGTGGCTCTTTCCTTAACTGCTTTGAAAAGGGATGTGTCTGAATCAGCCCCTTGGCTCTGTATGAGGCAGTGGCTTAGATTCTCAGCACCTGAGGGATCTAAAGAAATTTCCCATGCGTGCATTCAAAACCAAAATGGCCAAAAGTGCAGTCATTGGCATGAAGTCTCTCGCCTTCCTCTGTAAGGTTCCTGACCTCCATCAAGTGAGAATAGGAATCCTTTGGGTCAAACGAGTTCTTCAAAACCTGCAGAGGCTAGCCCATAGGTGCTTGGGTTTTCTCATGACTCCAATTCACATAAAGAATCAATATCTGACAGTCAGTAGGGCTCAAATTGGACAAGCAGAACAGTATTAACATCAGGCCTATTTGATCACTCCTGGTTAACAGGAAGCGTGTCCAGGCCACCCTGACTTTAGGCAAATGAGGGGCAAGGTAGATTATTGTGGATACTGTCTTGGTCTGCGCCCCTCATGGAAACCTCCAGCCAGAGGTTATGATGAGTGTCTATATGGAAGGAGATGAGGGCCATATGGGAGTGTTTTGGTTTTAATTGTGGTCAATTGTGTGGTAGTTGGAAGAGATGACTGTGTCCACCGGAGCTTGAACTCTGGTGTGATTACGCTTAGAGACTGAGTTCTGGAACTGACCTCAGAGAAGTATTGCAAAAAATAGTGTTGGGATTTTAGGAGGTCACGCATGAGAATCACCCTTGTAATCTGAGATCTAGGCCCAGGATGGCTTTCCACAGTGCTCGGGGATTCTGAGCCAGGATATCACATGATTTAATTCTTAAAGACTTGGGACCCTTAGTTGAGAATACAAACACACATGGATCTCACTTTGTATACCTCAATGGGCCTGGATTCATGTGACCTTTTGGCCACTCTTTGGGAAGCCTTCCCCGTGAGTGATCTCCAGAGCTTTCATTGAAATGAGCTTCCTCACCATTTAATGGTTCCTGAATTAATTGAAACCCACAGTGCCTCCAACTTCATCCTTGAAAATGGCTAGATAAATACCATGAAATTTTTGAAATTTCCATGACCAGGTGGCACTGGATAAACTTTGAATGTCCTGTTGCTGATCATGATGGTACCAAACTGTGCCTTGATTGACTGGGTTTCGTGAAAATGTTGTAGAACAGAGATGCCAGTAAGTTGGAGCCTGCTGAGTAGTGGGCATAGAGCAGTGGACTGTAGGTGTGTAAATAAATATTTTTGGTAGGATCACCTGGATCTTCCATTGGCTTCCAAAAGACTTGCGACTGACATGGTGCAGGCAGCCGACCCTTATATGTAAAGGCATCTTTTTATATGGAGAGGTTTCAGGGCAATGTTCAGAATCAGGTTGCTATAGTCAAGTGGGAAAGCTATGTGGGATTAAAGCCTGGTTCGTACATTCTCTTGTCGACCACGACAAACCACACGTGACAGAACTCCCTCTATCATTGTGTCCCAGTTGAACTCCTTGTATTTCATGAATCTAATACAAAACTCCCAGTTCAGGAGTAAGAAACACCCTGAAAATTGGAGCATGACCAAATGGCTTCACAGACCACACGGGAAGACACTTAGCTCCCAGTGGCCACAGTTTACCTACAAAGAGAGAATTCAGAACTGCTGCCTCATTTTCATTAGAAAATAAGGAACCATGTCCTCCAGGTCACATAGATGCAGACCCAGATTTCATGGTGTCACTACAAACGAAACTAAATTTCCTGACAATTACAAATATTTCATGTGCCCAACCACAGAGGAAGTTTCTCAAGAAGTCTTTAGGCCAGCAGAGCTCCATGTTTGTGAAGTGTTTACCCTCTCCCTTACTTTTGGAAACTGTTCTTCTACTTCCAGTGTTGTGAACTTCTGAGCATTTTACATTTCTCATATGTATTCACAGATTTTCTAACTCCTCTCCTCTAATTGTGTCTTACTTGGAGTGATGGTTATGTCAACCATTGTTCTGGAAGAGAGTGGGAAGTTGTTCCTGTAGTACATGTTTGCATACACATTAGATTAATTTTTCTATTTTCCATTTGAAATACTGAATCCCTGACACCAACCCATACCCTACTAGAATCTGACTACTAATCCTAATATTCAGTTCCTGAAGGAAATGAACTCAACTTACTTCCTTGGTGATGAAACTCTCTGAACATGGGATCCAGGAAGCCAGGCACCCAAAGCCAGTCCCAGTGCAAGTCCCAGTGGTCAAACTTGTTTGGATTTACCAAGGACAGAGTCAGTCTTTCTTGGTACATACTGATGTGAGGTTGGCCAAATGCCAGGAAGATCTGAAGAGGGGCCTTTCCTGAGAAAGCAGGTAGTGGCTCATCGCTGGCTTCTGACAGCATCACAGAGTTGGCCACGGAGACCAGATCAGAGACAGGACACCCCAATATGGGGGAATATATCATGGCCCACCAGTCAGAGGACACTCTGGATAGTCAGAGACCTACTGGGGGAAGGAGGTGCCTTTGTGGGTGTGGTTGTGGGTTTGTTGTTTTGTCTCCTGTTCTCAGAATAGGTAGGAAAGGTGGTTTGTTAGTTTTGGAGTGGACTGTTTCTAGTAAGTCATTTGACAAGGCGAGTGTTTCTGTGTCTATATATCCCATTGTGTCCGTGGTTGTAGACATTAGAAAAGAAAATGCATCAAGGGAATTGTCCAGTCTACTAGAAAGCTTCCCAGCATTCATCCTGTGCAATTTATGAATGAACTGCAGCTTGCCTTATAAATGGGCAACACTCGCCATCTTCCTAAGTTCCTGTTTTCTTCCTGAATTCTGGCCACTCTCTAGAATACGCTCATGGTTTTGTGTCCAAGATATGTACCACCCCAAGCACTGTGACATGGAAATGTACTGGATAGCTGAAGGGAATGGCGAGTATCTCAGAAAACTCAGATATCAGTGTGACCAAGAAAGTCTCAGTGGAGAAACCCTGCTTTGGGCCTTTTGCTTCCCTGTCTGTTGCCCTGAATGTCAGGAAGGTCTTTGCCTCCGGCAACCCCTTTGTGAAGACTGAAGAAAACAGTTTTCAAATGGAAATAAATGGGCATCACCTGTGGCTCTTTGCTTAATTGCTTTGGAAAGGGATGTTTCTGAATCTGCATCTTGGCCCTGTGTGAGCCTGTGGCTTAGATTCTCAGCACCTGATGGATCTAAAGAAAGATCCCATGTGTGCATCCAAAACTAAAATGGCAAAAAGGGCAGTCATAGTGGATGAAGTCTCTTGCCTTTCTCCAGACAAAAGCTGAATAAAGATACTATAGAACTCAATAGCACAATCAATAACCTAGACGTAACCAACATATATAAAATATATCAACCATCATCAAGTGGATACACGTTCTTCTCAGCAGCACATTCATCCTACTCCAATATAGACCATATATTATGCAATAGGGAAACTCTTAGTAAATATAAAGGTATGGAGATAACACCATGCACCATATCTGATCATAATGGATTGAAACTTTAAATCAATGAAAAAAAAAGGAAGGAAAAATTCTACATCACATGGAAAATGCACAATATGTTACTGAATGATCAGTGGGTTACAGAAGACATAAAGGAGGAGATAAAAAAATTCTTAGAGACAAATGACAATAGAGACACAACATACCGGATTGTATGGGACACAATGAAAGCCGTTTTAAGAGGGAAATTCATTTCTTGTAATTCTTTCCTCAAAAAAAGAAAAAAACAACAACAAATAAATGAACTCACACTACACCTCAAAAACCTAGAAAAGGAAGAGCAAAACAACATCAAATGTAGTAGAAGACAAGAAATAATTGAAATTAGAGGAGAAATCAATGAAATTGAAACAAAAAATCTACATTGTAAAAATTGAAATAAATAAGAGTTGGTTCTTTGAAAAAATAAATATGTTCGACAGGCCCTTAGCCATGCTAACGAAGAGAAGAAGAGAGAGAACTCAAATTACTAACATATGGAATAAAGATGGAAATATCACAACACACACTACAGAAACACAGAAGATAATTAGAAAGTATTTTGAAACCCTATATTCCAATAAAATAGAAGATAAAGAAGATATCGATAAATTTCTTAAGTCATATGATCTGCCCAGATTGAGTCAGGAAGACACCAACAATTTAAATAGACCAATAACAAAGGAAGAAAAATAAGAAACCATCAAAAGACAACCAACCAAAAAGAGCCCTGGAACGGATAGGTATTGAGTGGAGTTCTACAAAACCCTCAAAGAAGAATTAATACCAATACTTTTCAAGCAATTTCAAAAAATAGAAAAAGAAGGAGTTCCTCCAAATTCATTCTATGAGGCCAACATCACCCTGATTCCAAAACCAGACAAAGACACTTCAAAGAAAGAAAACTACAGACCAATACCTCTAATAAACTTGGATGCAAAAATTCTCAATAAAATCATGGTGAATTGAATACAAAAGCATATCAAAATAATTGTGCTTCATGATCAAGTAGGATTCATCCCTGGGTTGCAAGCCTGGATCAATTTATGGAAATCAATAAATGTAATCCACCACATCAATAGACTTAAAGACAAAAACCATATGATCATCTCGATAGATGTAGATAAAGCGTTTGACAAAGTACAGCATTCCTTTATGTTCAAAACACTATAAAAATTAGGGATAACAAGAACTTACCTCAACATGGTAAAAGCTATATATGCTAAACCTCAGGCTAGCATCATCCTAAATGGAGAAAAACTGAAGGCATTCCCTCTAAAATCTGGAACAAGACAGAGATGCCCTCTATCACCACTTCTATTCAGTTTAGTTCTTGAAATACTAGCCAGAGCAATTAGACAGACAAAAGAAATTAAAGGCATAAAAATAGAAAAAGAAGAACTTAAATATTCGCTATTTGAGGATGACATGATAATATATTTAACAAACCCTAAAGGGTATGCAAAGAAACTGCTAGAGTTAATAAATGAATTCAGCAAAGTCCCAGTATATAAAATCAACAAGAAAAAAATCAAAGGCATTCCTGTATATCAGCAACAAAACTTCTGAAATTGAAATGAGGAAAACCACTCCATTCACAATATCCTCATAGAAAATAAGATACTTGGAATCAACCTAAAAAAAGAGGTGAAAGATTTATACAATGAAAGTTACATAACTCTAAAGAAAGAGATAGAAGAAGATGTTAGAAGATGGAAAAATGTACCCTGTTCATGTATAGGCAGAACTAACATCATCAAAATTGCGATATTACCCAAAGTTCTCTACAGGTTTAATGCAATGCCAATCAAAATCCCAATGGCATTTCTTGTAGAAATATATAAAGCAATCATGAATTTCATATGGAAAAACAATAGACACAGAATAGCAATAGCAATTCTAAGCAGGAAGTGTGAATCAGGATGTATAGCGATAACAGAGTTCAAACTGTACTACAAAGCAATAGTAACAAAAACAGCGTGGTACTGGTATCACAAAAGTCAGCTGGACCAATGGTACAGAATAGAGGACACAGAAACCAATCCACAAAAGTACAACTTTCT
Source organism: Callospermophilus lateralis (assembly GCF_048772815.1). Classification (NCBI taxonomy): domain Eukaryota; kingdom Metazoa; phylum Chordata; class Mammalia; order Rodentia; family Sciuridae; genus Callospermophilus; species Callospermophilus lateralis. Next base: position 6,719 of record NW_027517373.1, read on the forward strand.
TATATTTGAAAAAGGGCCTAAAAGCATGCAATGGAGGAAGGATAGCATCTTCAACAAGTGGTCCAGGGAAAATTGGAAATCCATATGCAACAAAATGAAAATGAATCCCTTTCTCTCGCCATGCACAAAAGTTAACTCTAAATGGATCAAGGAGCAAGATATAAAATCAGAGACACTGCATCTAATAGAAGAAAAATTTGGCTACGATGTACATACTGTGGGGTTGGGCTCCAAAATTTTTAATAGGACAGCCATAGCACAAGACTTAATAACAAGAATCAACAAATGGGACTTACTTAAACTAAAAAGTTTTTTTCGAAACAAGAGAAACAATAAGAGAGGTAAATAGAGAGCCTACATCTTGGGAACAAATTTTTACCCCTCACACTTCAGATAGAGCCCTAATATCTAGAATATACAAAGAACTCAAAAATTAAACAATAAGATAACAAATAAACCAATCCACAAATGGGCCAAGGACCTGAACAGAAATTTCACAGAGGAGGACATACAATCCATCAACAAGAACATGAAAAAATGCCCACCATCTCTAGCAGTTAGGGAAATTCAAGTCAAAACCACCCTAAGATACCATCTCACTCCAGTAAGATTGGCAGCCATTATGAAATCAAACAACAATAAGTGTTGGCGAGGATGTGGGGAAAAGGGTACACTTGTACACTGCTGGTGGGACTGCAAAATGTTGAGGCCAATTTGGAAAGCAGTATGGAGATACCTGGGAAAGCAGGGAAAGGATCCACCATTTGACCCAGCTATCTCACTTCTCGGACTATTCCCTGAGGATCTTAAAAGAGCGCACTATAGGGATACTGCCACATCACTGATCATAGCGGCACAATTCATAATAGCTAAACTGTGGAACCAAACTAGATGACCTTCAATAGGCGAATGGATAAAAAAAGGGGCATCTATACACAATGGAGTATTATACAGCATTAAAAAATGACAAAAATCATTGAATTTGAAGGGAAATGGATGGCATTAGAACATATAATGCTAAGCAAAGCTAGCCAATCCTTAAAAAACAAATGCCAAATGTTTTCTTTGATATAAAGAGAGCAAATAAGAACAGAACAGGGAAGAAGAGCATGAGGAAAATATTAACACTAAATGGAGATGAGTGGGGGGAGAGAAAGGGAGAGAGAATGGAAAGCATATGGAAATGGTAGGAGACACTAAATGTTACACAAAATTCCATATAAGAGGTTGTGAGGGGAAAGGGGGGGAAACAAGGGAGAGAATTGAACAATAGCAGATGAGGTATAGAGGGTAGATGGTTGGGGAAAGGAGGGGGATAGTAGGGAATAGGAAAGGTAGCAGAATACAACAATCACTAATATGCCATTATGTAAAAACGTGAGTGTGTAACTGATGTGATTCTGCGATTTGTATTGGGGTAAAAATGGGAGTTCATAACCCAAATGAGTCAAATGTATGAAAGATGATATAGCATGAGCTTTTGAACAACCAAAAAAAAAGAAAAAATAGGAATTTAATTTCCAATATTTGAGACATTTTACAACTTTATTTTTTAATAAAATTGGCTTTTATTTGTTATCTTACTTGCTGTTATCTGCCTTTCAGTTTGAAAAAACGATGTGCTGTAGCCATTCATCCATGTAGTATGTAACAGAAAATTTTCAGTGTCTCCATATAACCAGATTGGCAAGGCATCAAGGTTTCCCTCACAAACAAGATAAAGGCTTTTGCATAAGAAATTTAATATTCTGCAATACAATTTTTTTTTAACTTTCCAATTGAATTTCAATTTTTTTTAAAAGAAGAAACTAAACCCCACAGTAAGAAGGCCTCAAAGTGGAGAAGTGGAGCAGTATTAATGGCAGCCCTATTTAATCACTCCTGGTTCACAGGAAGGGTGTCCAGGCCACCCTGACTTTAGGCAAATGAGGGGCAAGAAAGCTTATTTGGGCTACTGTCTTGGGCTGTGCCCCTCATGAAAAACTCCAGCCAGAGGTTATGAGGAGTGTCTATGTGGAAGAAGATGAGGACAATGTGGGAGTGTTTTGGTTTTAATTGTGGTCATTTGTGTGGCAGATGGAAGAGATGACTGGGTCCAACTGGGCTTGAACACTGGTGTGATTCCCCTTAGAGAATGAGTTCTGGAACTGACCTCAGATAAGTATTGCCATGAATTGTGTTGCGATTTCAGGAGGCCACACATGAGAGTCGCGCTTTGAAACTGAGATCTAGGCCCAGGGTGGCTTTCACAAGAGTACTGAGAATCTCAGCTAGGATATCACATGATTTTATTCTGAAAGACTTGGCACCCATAGTTGAGAGTCAAAACACACATGGACCTCACATTGTAGACCTCAATGGGCCTGGCTTCATGTGACCTTTTGGCCACTCTTTGGGAAGCCTTGCCTGTGAGTGTTCTCCAGATCTTTCATTGAAATGAGCTTCCTCAACATTTAATGGTCCCTGAATGAATTGAAACCCACAGTGCCTCCACCTTCATCCTTGAAATTTGTCTAGATCAATACCATGAATGTTTAGAAATTTTCATGACCAGATGGCACTGGAGAACCTTTTGATGTACTTTTGCTGATCATGAGTATACCAGACAGTGCCTTGATTGACTGGGCTTCATGAAAATGTTTAGAACAGCGATGCCAGAAAGTTGGAGACTGCAGAGTAGTGGGCCTAGAGCAGTGGTGGGAAGGTGTGTGATAAAACATCTGTGGTGGGGCCATGTGGATCTGCCATTGACTTTCAATTGTCTTGAGACAGACATGGTGCAGCCATCAGACCATTGTATATAAAGGCATCTTGTTATATGGAGAAGTTTCAGAGTAATGTTTAGAATCAGGTTGCTATGATCAAGGGGGCAAGCTATGTGGGATAGAAGCCTGGTTGGTGCATTCTACTGTAGACCAGGGTACACGTACCACACGTGACAGAACTCCCTCCAGCACTGTGTCCCAGTTGAACTCCTTGTATTTCGTGATGCCAATACCAAACTACCAGTGCAGCAGCAAGAAACACCACGAAAAGTGGAAGATGACCAAATGGTTTCACAGTCCACACGGGGAGACACTTAGCCCCCAGTGGCAATAGTTTACCTACAAAGAGAGAATTCAGCATTGCTGCCTCATGTTCATTGGAGAATAAGATGCCATGTCCTCCAGGTCACATAGATGCAGACCCAGCTTAGATGGTCTCACTATAAAGGAAGCGAAAGCTCCTGAAAACAACATATATTTCAAGTGCCCAACCTCAAAGGCAGTTTCTCAAGAAGTGTTTAGGCCAGCAGATCTTCATGTCTGTGGAGTATTTCCCATGTCACTTACTTTTGGAAACTCCTCTACCACCTCCAAGGTTGTGCACTCCTGAGCATTTTCATTGCAGATATATATTTACAGATTTTCTAACTCTTCTCCTCTAATTGTGACTTACTTGGGGCAATGGTAATGTCAAGTCATTGTTCTATATGAGAGAAGGAAGATTTTTTTGTAGCACATATTTGCATACACATTGGATTCATTTTTCAATTTTTCATTCGGATTACTGAATCCTTGACACTAGCCCATACCCTTATAGACTCTGACTACTAATACTAATATGATGAGAAAAATAACCAAAACAGAATAGAAATACAAGCAGTTCAGAAGAGGCATGGTGTGTAGTTGTACTTGCCTTTTGCATGATATAAGGTAGGAGTTATAAATCTAGTCAATTATTTGTTGAAATAATTCTCCATGTGTTTTTAAAGTTAAGAAATATGTGAATTTCTGTCTCTCTTTCTCTTTAGCCTATTAAGCACATGTATTTTTATATGCACAAATAGAATCCTACCTGGTTTCACACGTACATTCTTGTGAGGTGGCTGACTTGGCAGATACAAATTGTGAGAAGAGATCACTTCTCCTAAAGGCTGTTGGAACTAAAAATTCAACCCATGGGTGACCTTCCTAGATGAACAACATTATACATAATCCATGTTCAGTATAATGAATATTTTTTGATATGCAGATGAGTTATTTTTCATGATGAATTTCAATTGGCATATATATTGCTACATTATAATGTGTGTGTGTTTGTGTCTATATATATATAGTCTCCAGATTTTAAAAATATGAAATATAAGTGTCTTACTATACACTGCCTAAATTCATTCATGTTCCTGTATGGGGATATATAATCAATTTTTCACAAGATTATTCTTAGAAATATACATCCACTGAAATACATATTTGTTTCCTAGTACTGAAAACTAACTTCAGGGAATGGTGCTAAGAAATCCTAATATTTCTACAGTGACTCACCCAGTTTAACATCAATGCAAGTAGACACCTATGGGACATGATGTGTATTTTGAAGTTCATTTTTATTCAACACTGGTACATTACTATTTCTGCAGTTTATGGGCAATATAGGATATATCATTTCATCCACAATTTTACAAATTTATAGGCATTTGGTTCAATTTCAATCACTTCCTACTTGAGAAGACATGTATTCCTCCATGTTTCTTGACTGTTCTTTTCATGAGATTCTTTCCAAACACATTATTTTCGATTTCCATAATCACTTTTGAAACAAAACTCACACACTCTTCATAATAAACCGTAACACTAATATTATCATTAGATGTATAACTGTTCAGAATGAATGTATGTATATCAATGTAAGATTTCTTGTATATTTTCAGATATCAATTCAATCCATTATTTAAATTTTGAACCAGTTATATTATTTATTCACAGTATGGTCTATTAAAGAATCATCTCTATATTCATAGACCCAGGGTATACCTATTTGTATCCCCAATACTAATTTATAAGCCTTTAAAATATTGCTTTCAAAAATGGTGGAAGAAATATTCTAGTCACCTGATATACATATGCATTTCATCACAGTAATATTCCTGACAAAAAATGCAAGTGTCACACTTATGATTGTACCAAAGCCTATATTGAAAGTGAGCATGTATTACTAACAACATCCATGTCCTGATTCACTAATGATCTCGAATATCATTCCTATTGGTGACTACATATTTGTTTCTTCCTAAGATTGTATATTCAAACTCAACCCTGTTAAAAATGTCTTATCCTATCACTCTCTTTGTACTTTGCCTGATTTCCTAATAACTCTATTGATATCTGCTTTGCTACACATTTTCCCCAGTTCATCACTGTGGCTGACTCTTCACATATGCTGAAATTTACATTCACTCTCTAACCAAAACCCTATATCTAAAGTCTTTTGATCCAACTCCTTGGTTCACTCAAATGGGTTCTTCAAATCCTTTCAGAGGGTAGCCCATAGGTGCTTGGGTTTTCTCATGACCCCAATTCTCATAAAGAATTTATACCCCACAGAGAGTAGGCCTCAAATTGGAGAAGTAGAGCAGTATTAATGGCAGGCCTATTTGATCACCCCTCGTTCACAGGAAGGGTTTCCATGCCACCCTGACTTTAGGCAAATGAGTGGCAAGTGAGCTTATTTTGAACACTGTCTTGGGCTGCGCCCCTCATAGAAACCTCCAACCAGAGTTTATTATGACTGTCTATATGGAAGAAGATGAGGGCCATGTTGGAGTGTTTTGGTTTAATTGTGGTCATTTGTGTTACGGTTGGAAAATATTCCAGGGTCAACCTGGGCTTTAACTCTTGTGTGATTCCCTTTAGAGACTGAGTTCTGGAACAGATCTCAGCGACGTATTGGCATGAATTGTGTTTGGAATTTAGGAGGCCACACATGAGAGTTGCCCTTGGAGACTGAGATCTAGGCCCAGGTTGGCTTTCCAAAGAGCACTGGGATTCTCAGCCAGGATATCACATGACTTTATTCAGAAAGACTTAGCAGCCATAGTTGAGAGTCAAAACACACATGGACCTCAATTGTAAACCTCAATGGGCCTGGCTTCATGTGACCTTTTGGCCACTCCTTGGGAAGCCTTGCCTGTAAGAGTTGTCCCGAGCTTTCATTGAAATGAGCTTCCTCACTATTTCATGGTTCCTGAATGAATTGAAACCCACAGTGCCTCCAACTTCATCCTTGAAAATTGGCTAGATAAACACCATAAAATTTTTGATATTCCTATGAACAGGTGGCACTAGAGAATCTTTGGATGTCTGTTGCTGATCACGAGTATACCAGACAGTGCCCTGATTGACTGGGTTTCATGAAAATGTTGTAGAACAGAGATGCCAGAAAGTTGGAGCCTGCTGAGTAGTGGGCCTAGAGCAGTGGTTGGCAGGTGTATGATAAAACATCTGTCGTGGGGCCACATGGATCTTCCCTTGGCTTCCAAATGGATTGTGACTGACATGGTGCAGCCAGCAGACCCTTACAAATAAAGGGATCTTGTTATATGGAGAGGTTTCATGGCAATGTTCAGAATCAGGTTGCTATGGACATGGGTGCAAGCTTTTTGGGATAGAAGCCTGGTTGGTGCATTCTCCTGCAGACCCTCACTCACCACACATGAGAGTACTCCCTCTAGGACTGTGTCCCAGTTTATCTCCTTGTACTTCATGAAGCCAATACCAAACTCAGAGTACTGCAGTAAATAACACCACAAAAATTCGAGTATGACCAAATGGCTTCACAGACCACACGGTTAGACACTTAGACCCCAGTGGCCTCAGTTTACCTACAAAGAGAGAATTCAGAACTGCTGCCTCATGTTCAATAGAAAATAAGGAACCATGTCATCCAGGTCACATAGATGCTGACCCAGATTTGATGGTCTCACTACAAAGGAAGCTAAAGCTCCTGACAACAACAAATATTTCAAGGGCCCAAACTCAGAGGCAGTTTCTCAAAAATTTATTAGGCCACCAGAGCTCCATGTTTGTGGAGTGTTTATCCTTTCTTTTACATTTGGAAATTCCTCTACCACCTCCAAGGTTGTGAACTCCATTCATTTTTTTTCCAGATATATATTCACAGATTTTCAAACTATTCTCCACTAATTGTGTCTTACTTGTGGTGAAGGAAATATCAAGGCATTGTTGTAGAGGACAGTGGGAAGATTTTTGTCTAGCATATATTTGTATACACATTAGATTCATTTTCCTATTTTCTATTTGAAATACTGAATTCCTGACAGTAAGCCATACCCTAGTAGACTCTGACTGTTCCCGGGTGCCTATGGTTGGTATACCATTCTAACTTGTGAATGTGACACAGGAAGTAGGGGCAGCCTCCATGTCATGGAGCCATTGGAAGCAAATGTTAGAACAAAGTGGTTGCCAAGGCAGTGACCTCATTCAGTTCCTGAAGGAAGTGACCTACCTCACTTCCTTGGTGATGGAACCCTCTGAACTTGGGATCCAGGAAGCCAGGCACCAAGAGCCAGTCCCAGTCCCTTTCCCAGTGGGTTCACTTGTTTGGATTTACCAAGGACAGAGTCAGTCTTTCTTGTGGATCACTAAATGCCAGGAAAGCTCTGAAGAGGGGCCTTTCCTGAGAAAGCAGGTAGTGACTCACCGATGTCTCCTGAAAACTTTAGAGAGTTGGTAAATGAGACCAGATCTGAGACAGGACAGGCCATTTCGGGGGAACATAGTATGGCCTATCAGTCTGAGGACACTCTGGTTACTCACAGACCTATGTGGGTAAAAGATATGCCTTTGTGGGTGTAGATGTGAGTTTATGGTTTTGTCTCATGTTCTGAGAATAGGTAGGAAAGGCAGTTTGTTTGGTTTGGAGTGGACTGTTTCTAATAAGTCATTTGACATGGTGAGTGATTCTATGTCTGTGTATCCCACTTTGTCGGTGGTTGTAGATATGAGAAAAGTGAATGCATCAATGCATGTGTCCTGACAAGTAGAAAGCATTCCAGCACACATCCTGCCCAATTTATGAATGGACTGTTGCTTGCCTTATCGATGGGCAACACCTACTATATTCCTTAGTTCCTGTTTTCTTCCTGAATTCTGGCCATTCTCCAGAATAGGCTCATTTTTTTTTGTCCAAGATATGTACCACCTCCCAGCTCTGTGACATGGCCATTTACTGGATACCTGAAATGAATGGGGAGGATCTCAGAAAACTCAGATATCAGTGTGACCAGTAAAGTCTCAGTAGAGAAATCCTGCTTTGTGACTTTTGCTTACCTACTGTTCTGTTGACCTGAATGTCAGGTAGGTCTTTGCCTCAGACCACCAGTTTGTGAAGCCTGAAGAAACTGCTTTCAAATGGAAATGAATGAGCATCACCCGTGGCTCTTAGATTAATTGCTTTAGAAAAGGATGTGTCTAAATCATCCTCTCGGCTCTGTGTGAGGCTGTGGCTTAGAATCTCAGCACCTGATCGATCTAAAGAAAGATCCCATGTGTGCATCCAAAACCAAAATGGCAAAAAGATCAGACATTGTGGATGAAGTCTCTTGCTTCCTCTGTTAGGCTCCTCACCTCCATCAAGTACGAATAGGGATCCTTTGGGTCTAATGAGTTCTTCAAAGACGAGAAAAGGTGCTTGGGTTTCACATGACTCCAAATCACATAAAGAATCAATACCTCACGTTCAGTAGGCCTCAAAAAGGAGAAAAAGAGCATTATTAATGGCAGGCCTATTTGATCAATCCTGCTTCACAGGAAGGGTGTCCAGGAAACCCAGACTTTAGGCAAATGAGGGGCAAGGGAACTTATTTTGGACACTGTCTTGGGCTTCGCCCCTTGTGGAAACCTCCAGCCAGAGGTAATGATGAGTGTCTATATGGAAGAATATAAGGGCCATGTGGTAGTGTTTTGGTTTTAATTGAACATGTTAATAACACTAACCATACATTGTTCCATCAATTTAAGTATTCAGAAGAGCAGGGACAGATTTGTTCTTACAATACAGGAATGTAGGGGATCTTCAACCTGCTGAAAACCTCAAAGGTCAATGCAGAAATTATCCCTGGAGAAGATGTAGGCAGCTATGTAGGACCGGAGAGAGCAAAAGTAATCTTCCATGGAAAACAACCTGGTCAGGATGAAGGGTTGAGTCTGAATCAGACTCTCTATCCTTAACGTAGAGGAGATGGAGCAAACCGGGCCTGTGTGGAGAGCTGTTCCTGGGTACCTATGGTTGGTATACCATTCTAACTTTTGAAAGTGTCTCAGGAATTAGGGGCAGGCTCCATCTCATGGGACCCTTGGAAGCAAGTGTTAGGACAAAGTGGTTGCCACGGCAGTGACCTCATTCAGTTCCCGAAGAAATGACCTTCCTAACTTCCTTGGTGATGGAACTCTCTGAACTTGTGGTCCAAGTAGCCAGGCACCCAGAGCCAGTCCCAGTCACAGTTCCAGTGGGCTCACTTGTTGGATTTACCAAGGACAGAGTCAGTCATTCTTGGTACCTACTGATGTGAGGATGGCCAAATGCCAGGAGTGCTCTGAAGAGGGGCCTTTCCTGAGAAAGCAGGTAGTGGCTCAACACTGGCTCCTGACAACTTCACAGAGTTGGCCAAGGTGACCAGATCTGAGGCAGGACAGGCCATTTCGGGAGAACACAGTATGGCCCACAAGTCAGAGGACATTCCGGATAGTCACAGACCTACTTGGGGGAAGAAGTTGAATTTGTGAGTTTGGGTGGGGTTTGTGGTTTTGTCTCATGTTCTCAGAATAGGTAGGAAAGGAGGTTTGTTTGGTTTGGAATTATCTGATTCTTCTAAGTCCTTTGACAATGCGAGTTTTTCTATGTCTGTGTATCCCACTGTGTTAGTGGTTGTAGACATTAGAAAAGAGAATGCATTAATGAATGTGTCCTGTCTAGTAGAAAGCTTCCCAGCATTCATCCTGCCCAATTTATGAATGGACTGTGGCTTGCCTTATGGATGGGCAACACCTGCAATCTTCCTAAGTTCCTGATTTCTTACTCAATTCTGGTCACTCTCAAGAATAGACTCATGGTTGTGTGTCCAAGATATGTACCACCTCCAAGGTCTGTGAAATGGCCATGTACTGGATAGCTGAATGGAATGGCCGAGCATCTCAGAAAACTCAGATAGCAGTGTGACCAGGAATATCTCAGTGGAGAAACCCTGCTTTGGGCCTTATGCATACATATTTTTCTGTTGCCCTGAATGTCAGGAAGGTGTTTTCCTCAGGCCAACACTTTTGGAAGCCTTAACAAAAGACTTTTCAATTGGAAATAAATGTGCATCTCCTGTGACTCTTTGCTTAATTGCTTTGGAAAGGGATGTGCCTGAATCAGCCTCTTGGCCCTGTGTGAGGCTGTGGCTTAGATTCTATGCACCTTATGGATCTAAAGAAAGATTCCATATGTGCATCCAAAACCAAAATGGCTAAAAGTAGAGTCATTGTGGATGAAGTCTCTTGCCTTCCTCTGGTAGGGCACTTACTTCCATCAAGGAAGAATAGGGATCCTTTGTGTCAAATGGGTTCTTCAAAGCTCTGCAGTGGCTTGCCCATAGTTCTTGTGTTTTCTCATGCGTCCAATTCCCAAAAAGAATTTAAACCCCTCAGTCAGTAGGCCTCAAATTGGAGAAGTGGAGCAGTATAAATGTCAGGCCTATTTGATCACTCCTGGTTCATAGGAAGGGTGTCCAGGCAAACGTGACTTTAGGCAAATGAGGGACAAGGAAGCTTATTTTGGACACTGTCTTGGGCTGTGCCCTCATGGAAACCTCCAGCCAGAGGTTATGATGAGTGTCTATATGGAAGAAGATGAGGGTCATGTGGGAGTGTTTAGGTTTTAATTGTGAGAGATTACTGGTTCAACCTGGGTTGAATTCTGGTGTGATTCCCCTTAGAGACTCAGTTCTTGAACTGACCTCAGAGAAGAATTGTGTTAAGATTTTCGGAGGCAACGCATGAGAGTCGCCATTGGAAGCTGAGATTCAGTCCCAGGGGGACTTTCCACAGTTCACTGGGAATCTCAGCCAGAGAATCACATAATTTTATTCTGAAAGACTTGGCAGCCACAATTGAGAGTCAAAACACACATGGACCTCACATTTTAGACCTCAATGGGCCTGGCTTCAAGTGACGTTTTGGCCACTATTTGGGAAGCCTTGCCTGTGAGAGTTCTCCAGAGCTTTCATTAAAATGAGATTCCTCACCATTTAATGGTTTCTGAATAATTGAAACCCACAATGCCTCCAACTTCATCCTTGAAAATGGTTACATAAATATCATGAAATTTTTAAAATTACCATGACCAGGTGGCACTGGAGAACTTTTGGATGTCCTGTTGCTGATCATGAGTATACCAGAGAGTGCCTAGATTGACTGGGTTTCTTTAACATGGTGTAGAACACAGATGCCAGTAAGTTGGAGTCTGCTGAGAAGTGGACCTAGAGCAGTGGTGGGCAGGTGTGTGATAAAACATCAGTGGTACGGCCATGAGGATCTACCATTGGATTCCAAATGCCTTGTGACTGACATGGTGCAGGCAGCAGACCCTTCTATGTAAAGGCATCTTGTTATATGCAGAGGTTTCAGGGCAATGTTCAGAATCAGGTTGCTATGGTCAAGGGGGAAAGCTATGTGGATAGAAGCCTGGTTGGTGCATTCTCCTGCAGACACTGACCCACCACACGTGACAGAACTCCCTCCAGCACTGTGTCCCAGATAAACTCCTTGTATTTCATGAAGCAAACACCAAACTCCCAGTGCAGCAGCAAGAAACACAACGAAAAGTGGATCATGACCAAATTGCTTCAGAGTCCAAACGGGGAGACACTTAGCCCCCAGTGGCCACAGTTTACCTGCAAAGAGAGAAACCAGCACTGCTGCCTCATGTTCATTGAAAAATAAGATGCCATGTCCTCCAGGTCACATAGATGCAGACCCAGCTTTGATGGTCTCACTAGAAAGAAGCTAAAGCTCCTGAAAACAACATATATTTCAAGTGCCCAAACTCAGAGGCATTTCTCAAGAAGTCTTTAGGCCAGCAGAGCTCCATGTTTGTGGAGTGTTTATCCTGTCCCTTACTTTTGGAAACTCCTCTACCACCTCCAAGGTTGTGAACTTCTGAGGATTTTTCATTGAATATATGTATTCACACATTTTCTAATTCTTCTCCTCTAATTGTGTCTTTCTTGGTGTGAAGGTAATGTCAAGGCATTTTTCTGGATGAGAGTGGGAAGATTTTTGTGTAGCATATATTTACATACACATTGGATTCATTTTCCAAATTTCCATTAGAAATACTGAATCCATGACACTAACCACTACATTACTAGACTCTGACTACTAATCCTAATATGATGGAGAATAAAAACCCAAACAGAATAGAAATATAAGCAGTTCAGAGGATGCATGTTGTATAGTGGGACTTGCCTTTTGCATTATATAGGGTAGGAGTTATAAATCTAGTCAATTTTCTGTTGAAATATTTCTCCATGTATTTCTAAAGTTAAAAATATGTGAATACCTGACTCCCTTTCTCTGCAGCCTATTCAGCACATGTAATTTTATATGCACATATAGAATCCTACCTGGAATCACACGTACATTCTTGTGAGATGGCTCACTTGGCAGATACAAATTGTTAGAATAGTTCACTCTTCCTAAATGATGCTGGAACTGAAAATTCAACCAATGGGTGAGCTTCCTGGTTGAACAACTTTACACAAAAACCCATGTTCAATAAAATAAATATTTCTGATCTGTGGATGATATATATTTCATGGTGAATTTCAATTGGCATATATATTCCTACTTTTTAAAGTCTGTTTGTGTGTGTATACATACTCTCCAGATATTTCAAAATATGAAATATGTGTCTTATTATACACTCCCTAAAATAATTCATATTCATGTATGTGGATTTTTAATCAACTTTTCACGAGATTATTCCCAGGAATATTCACACACCTGAAAAACATATTTGTTTCCTCGTACTGAGAACTATCTTCAGTGAATGGTGCATACAAATCCTTGTATTTCTGCAGTAACTTACCCAGTTTAACATCAATGCAAATAGATTTCTATGGGACATGATGTGTATTTTGAAATTCATTTTTATTCAACACTGGTACATTGCAATTTCTTCCATTTATGCATATCATAAAATATATATTTCATCTAGAAATTCGAAAATTAATAGGCATTTGTTTCATTTTCAATCACTTCCTGCTTCAGAACACATGTATAACTCCATGTTTCTTGACTGATCTTTTCATGAGGTTTCTTTTTCGATTTCCTTAATCATTTTTGAAGCAAAACTCACACACTCTTCATGATGAACCATAACCCTAATATTACCATTAGATGTATATTTGGTTTTAATGAATGTATATATATCAATATAAGATTTCCTCTATATTTTCATTTATCAATTCAATCCATTATTCAAAGTTGGAACCAGTAATACTCTTTATTCACAGTATGGTCTATTCATGCATTATCTCTATATTCATAGACACAGGGTACACCTATTTGTACCCCCAGTACTAACTTATACGTCTTCACAATATTGCTCCCAGAAATGGTGGAAGAAATACTCATGTCACCTGATCTACATGTACATGTTATCACAGTAATATTCTGGAAACAAAATGCAAATGTCACAGTTATGATTGTACCAAAACCTAAATGAAAAGTGAGCATGGATTACTAAAAATATTCCTGTCCAGGTAGCTACCGCTCTCAAATGTCAATCCTATTGGTGACTATATATTTGTTTCCTCCTAAGATTATATATTCAACCTCAAGCCTGTTGAAAATGTGTAATCCTATCACTCACTTTATACTTTGCCTGATATCCTAATGTCTCTATTGATTTCTGCTTTCCTAAATATTTTCCCAGTTTATCATTTTGACTGACTCTTCACATGTGCTGACATTTAAATTCACTTTCTAACCGAAACCCAATTGCTAAAAACATTTCCTCCAAAACCTATAATCACTATTCTTTCTAAACCTACCGACACTTTTCCTAATCCTACCGACTATAGCTTTTTGACTGGATATTCTCGTGACATTCAATCATCCAAGGTACAAGGTCCTATGACATTGTATATGGATTTATTTAAGACATCTGTGCAGAACGTAAGTCAAAGCTAAGTATCCCAATTAAAGGCCCAATGCCCTTCTGGGCTTCAAATTTTACCTAGATTTCTGTTTTCATACTTATATTTCACCTAAATATTCTTGTAAATATCGCACATTCCCAATACCATTATTCATCGCTCAGAATGATACTTAATCCAAATCGAACCTGTTATTAAGCCTAACCAAACACTGTTCCCTCAATCTAACATTACAGAAGAGCAGCGACAGAGTTGGTCTTACAATACAGGAATGTAGGGGATCTTCCATATGCTGAGATCCTCAAAGTTTTAAGCAGAAACGATCCCTGGAGAAGACATAGGCAGCTATGAAGGACCTGAGAGAGCAAAAGTCATCTTCCATGGCAAACAACGTACTCAGGATGAAGCATTGTGTCTGAATCAGCCTCTCTTTTCTTAATGTAGCCAAGAGGGACCAAACCAGGCCTGTGTGGAGAGCTGTTCCCGGATTCCTATGGTTGATATACCATTCTAACTGTTGAAACTGTCTCGGGAAGTAGGGGCAGCCTCCACCTCATGGGAACCTTGCAATCACCTGTTAGGACAAAGTGGTTGCAAAGGCAGTAAACTCACTCAGTTCCTGAATGAAGCGACCTACCTCACTTCCTTGGTGAAGAAACTCCCTGACCTTGGGCTCCAGGAAAACAGAGAATACCAAGACCTTGTCACAGTTCCAGTCCCAGTGGGCTCCATTGTTTGGAAAAACCAAGGATAGACTAAGTATTCCTTGGTACCTACTGATATGAGGATTTCAAATGCCAGGAGAGCTCTGAAGAGGGGCCTTTCCTGAGAAAGCAGGTAGTGGTTCACCGCGACCAGATCTGAGACAGGACAGGCCTTTTGAGGGAACATAGTATGGCCCACCAGTCAGAGGACACTCCAGATAGTCACAGACTTACTTGAATGAAGGAGGTGCGTTTGCGCGTGTGTGTGTGATTTTGTGGTTTAGTCTCTTCTTATGAGAATAGGTAGGAAAGGCGGTTTGTTTGGTTTGGAGTGGACTGCTTCTAGTAAGTCGTTTGACAAGGCGATTTTTTGCATGTCTTTGTAACCCACTGTGTTCGTGGTTGTAGACCTTAGAAAAAAGAATGCATCAATGTGTCCTGTCTAGTAGAAATCTTCCCAGCATTCATCCTGCCCAATTTAGGAGTGGACTGCCCCTTGCCTTATGGATGGGCAACACCTGCAATCTTCCTAAGTTCCTGATTTCTTCCTCAATTCTGGTCACTCTCAAGAATAGGCTCATTGTTTTGTGTCCAAGATATGTACCACCTCCAATCTGAGTGACATGGCCATGTACAAGATAGATGAAGGGAATGGCGAGCATCTCAGAAAACTCTAATATCAGTGTGTCCAGGAAAGTCTCAGTGGATAAACCCTGCTTTGGGCCTTTTGCTATTGTTCTGTTGCCCTGAATGTGAGGAAAGTCTTTGCCTCAGGCCATCCCTTTGTGAATCCTGAAGAAAGCAGTTTTCAAATGGAAATAAATGGGCATCAACTGTGGCTCTGTGCTTAATTGCTTTGGAAAGGGATGCGTCTGAATCAGCCTCTTGGTCCTATGTGAGGCTATAGCTTAGATTCTCAGCACCTGATGGATCTAAAGAAAGATCCCATGTGTGCATTCAAAACCAAAATCGCAAAAAGATCAGTAATTGTGGATGAAGTCTCTTGCCTTCCTCTGTAAGGTTCCTGACCTCCATCAAGTGAGATTAGGCATTCTTTGGGTCAAATGAGTTCTTCAAAGCCCTGTGGAGGCCATTAACAGGTGGCACTGGAGAACTCTTAAATGGTCTGTTGCTGATCATGAGTATACTAGCCAGGGCCTTTATTGACTGAGTTTCATAAAAATTATCTAGAACAGCGATGCCAATAAGTTGGAGGCTGCTGAGTAGTGGACCTAGAGCAGTAGTGTGTGATAAAATATCTGTGGTGGGACCATGTGGATCTGCTATTGACTTCCAAATGGCTTGTGACTGACATGGTGCAGCCAGCAGACCCTTCTATGTAAAGGCATCTTGTTATATGGAGAGGTTTCAGGGTAATGTTAAGAATCAGATTGCTGAGGTTAAGGGGACAAGCTATCTGGTATTGAAGCCTGGTTGGTACATTCTCCTGCAGAACGTGACCCACAACACGTGACAGAACTTCCTCCAGCACTGTGTTCCAGTTGAACTCATTGTATTTCGTGAAGCAAATACCAATGTCCCAGTTCAGCAGCAAGAAACACCACAAAAGTTGGAGGATGAACAAATGGCTTCAGAGTCCACATGGGGTGACACTTAGCCCCCAGTGGCCACAGTTTACATACAAAGAGAGAAATCAGCACTGCTGCCTCAGGATCATTGGAAAATAAGAAACCAAGATCTTCATGTCACATAGATACAGACCCAGCTTTGATGGTCTCACTAGAAAGGAAGCTAAAGCTTCTGACAAACACATATATTTCAAGTGCCCACCCTCAGAGGCAGTTTCTCAAGAAATCTTTTGGCCAACAGAGCTCCATGTTTGTGGAGTGTTTACCCTGTCCCTTACTTTTGGAAACTGCTCTACAACCTCCAAAATTGTGAACTCCTGAGCATATTCCACTACAGATATATATTCACAGATTTTCTACCTCTTCTCTTCTAATTGTGTCTTAATTGGGGTGAAGGTAATTTCAAGGCATTGTTGTGGATGAGAGTTGGAAGATTTTTTTGTAGCACATATTTGCATACACATTGGATTCATTTTCCAATTTTCCATTCGAAATACTGAATTCCTGACACTAACCCATAACCTACTAGAATCTGACTACTAATCCTAATATGATGGAGAACAATAACCCAAACAGAATAGAAATCCAAGAAGTTCAGAGGAGGCATGGTGTATAGTTGAACTTGCCTTTTGCATTATATAGTGTAGGAGTTATAAATCTAATCAATATTTTGTTGACATAGTTGTCCATGTGTTTTTAAATTTAACAAGTATTTGAATTCCTGTCTCCGTTTGTCTGTAGCCTATTCAGCACATGCATTTTTATATGCACATATAGAATCCTACCTGGTATCAAATGTACATTCTTGTGAGGTGGCTGACTTGGCAGATACAAATTATGAGAAGAGATCACTCCTCCTAAACGCTGTTGGAACTGAAAATTTAACCTAAGGGGGAGCTTCCTAGTTGAACAACATTATACACAAATCCATGTTCAGTAAAATAAATATTTTTGGATCTTTGGACGATATGTATTTCTACATCAATTTCAATTGGCATATATATTGCTACATTTCAATGTCTCTGTGTGTATATGTGTTTGTTTGTGTGTGTGTGTGTGTGTGTGTGTGTGTATATATATATATATATATATATATATATATATATATATATATATATATACACTCTCCAAATTTTTAAAAATATGAAATACTTCTGTCTTCTTTTACACACCCTAAATTCATTCATATTCTTGTATGTGGATTTATAATAAACTTTTCACAAGATTATTCTCGGAATTATTCATCCACCTGAAATACATATTTTTTTTTCGAGTACTGACAAGTAACATCAGTGAATGGTGCATACAAATCCTAATATTTCTACAGTAACTGACCCAGTTTAACATCAATCCAAGTAGATTACTATGGGACATGATGTACATTTTGACGTTCATTTTTATTCAACACTGGTACTTTACTATTTCTTCAGTTTATTCACATCATAAGATATGTATTTCATCCACAAGTTAGCAAAATTATTTGCATTTGTGTCACTTTCAATCACTTTCTACTTCAGAACACATGCATTCCTCTATGTTTCTTGACTGGTCTTTTCATGAGACTTCTTTCCAAACACATTATTTTCCTTTTCCATTCTCACTTTTGAAGCAGATCTCACACACCTTTCATGATAGAATATAACCCTAATATTACCATTAGATGTATAACTCATTGGAATGAATGATTCTATATCAATATAAGATTTCTTATATATTTTCAGATATCAACTCTATCAATCCATTATTTGAAGTGGAATCAGTTATATTATTTATTCACAGTATTGTCAATTCATGAATTACTTCTATATTCATAGACACAGGGTACACCTCTTTGTACCCCCAATACTAATTTATTTTTTTTTATTTTGCATTCTTTATTAAAGTATTTTTATATTATTTTCAACAACATTTGAATCAACAGGATTTTCTAAATAGACTTGTCTTTAGCATACCCAGATGAAAAAATATAATTCTATTTCATATCCCTTTGTGGGATAATGTGGGTTTTTTGTACTGAAAAAATGCTAGGAATATTAGAATATGTGATCCGTTAGCCAACTTTGTTTGTTTGTTTGTTTGCTTTTGCAAAGCTAGGAATTGAACCCTAGTAGTAACTAGTAATTCTACTCATTCAGACAAGTTAGTGTGTCATTTTATTGAAATAACCATACTGGATATAAAATAGATACACATGTGATACAATAGATTGCATGGTATATAAATTTGTATCTCAGTAAAGCTGTAATTAAAATAAAATTTAAAGTATTGAAATTCAGGCAAAGGATAGGAAAGATATTTGTGTCTGTTTTTCAGAAGTTTATTGTCATCCATTTAAAAAATCTTTTAAAAGAGATTGCATTTGAACAAAAGGTATTGTTTAGTGTGCTTTCTCTGTATTCTTAGTGGTTCTTCACTATTACTATTTTATTCACACCCTCTTAATTTCTTATTGTTGAGCCAATTCTGCATCTAAATGTAGTGGCAAGATATATTCAGGAGTCTGGTGCAATAGTGCATGCCTGAAATCCCAGCTACTAAGACCCTTTCTCAAAACAACAAAAAAGTAGTGGGGGTGGGGAGCATGGATGTAGTTTAGCAGTCAACTGCTTTCCGGAGCATGTGGAGGCCCTGGGTTCTATCTGCAGCACCGCAAAAGCAAAACAAACAAAAGACGTATTCCAGAGATTTTGATTATTTCTGCAGGAGACATGCAGTCAAGACTAAGTAATTTGAAACAGGAGTGGCACAAGAAGTGGAAGATAAAGTATCAATTTTTTTTTTCTTTTTTTTTTGGTTAGAATTAGTTCACTTTGCATTCCTTGCGTATGCGCCTCTACCTTTGGAACCACATTGGTAAAAGTTTGTGTAAGAATTGTTTGTTGGCATATCCTAGAGTCCTCAATTTATACGTCTTCAAAATATTGCTCCCAGAAATTGTGGAAGAAATACTCATGTCACCTGATCTACATATACATTTTATCACAGTAATATTCGGAACATAAAATGCAAAAGTCACACTTATGATTGTACCAAAGGCTAAATAGAAAGTGAACCTGTATTATTAAAAACATTCATGTCCAGGTTGCCTAATACTCTCAAATGTCAATCCTATTGGTGACTACATATTTGTTTCTTCCTAAGATTATATATTGAAACTCAACCCTGTTGATAATCTCTAATCCTATCACTCACTTTATACTTTGCCTGATTTCCTAATGTCCCTATTGATATCTGCTTTCCTACATATTTTCCCCAGTTCATCATTGTGACTCATTCTTCACATGTGCTGACATTTACATTCATTCTCTAACCGAAACCCTATTACTAAAGAACTTTTGGTCCAAATCCTATACTCACTCTTCTTCCTAAACCTACGGACTATATTCCTAATCCCACTGACTATCCCTTTTTGACTGGATGTTCTTTTCTACATTCAATCATCCATGTAAAGGTCGGTCGAGTGTCGGAAGAGGAGACCACCAAGAGTCTATCTCATGTAACAGCAAAGGGTTTATTGGGGGTCCAGCATGCTGGGGCTCAGAGTTCACTTGAAAAGAGTAGAGAGCCCTGAGAACAGCTTAAGCAGAGGTTAAATACTTTCCCTTGCGAGTGCAGGGAGGGAAGTTTATTGATGTGTCAGGGCGAGTGGTCAATTTGCATGCAACCTGGTGAAGGAGTACATTCTGCAGTTTGACAGTTGGGGACAGCACATTCTGGGAACAAGATTGGCAAACATTTCTCAAGATTTCAACAGTGTTTTGTTAAGCGTACAGAAAAACAGGAAGTGACAACTACATATTTTATTAACCTTTCATTCGACACTTCTTTTTCTGGCTACTTTTAATCATAAAAATGATCATTGGGGGGTGTCACATTCTATGTCTGCTAGTGGGGTATTACCATTAGTTTAACTTGTCCAATTTGAGCTTGGTGAAAATAAATTACATGGTTGAGCAAGCAGGGTTTAATAGTTAGCAATAATATGAGGATTATTATTGGACCGGCCAGGGTTGATAAATGCGTAGTTAACCAGGGGAACTTTGTGAACCAAGATTCAAAACACCCTTTTTTGGCCTCTCTCTGTCGTTGACGCTCTTCAAGTCATCTTTTTAATTTACTCATAGATTTTTTTACAACTCCAATATGGTTGGCATAAAAACAACATTCTTCCATCAATGCAAAACAAAGGCCCTCTTCTCACATGAAGAGGAGTTCCAATCCTCGTCTGTTCTGTAAAACAACTTCAGAGAGATAGGTTAAAGATTCCTGCAATGCTGTTATGGAGGTTTCTAATATCTTTAAGTTTTGGTCTATAGCTGCTTCTATTTGGGTCATTTGTTTTGTCCCATGGACCAAGGCAGTGGTTCTTGTGCCCACCCTTGCAGCAACATGTATTCCTAATAGGATCGCAAAAGTGAGTGATATATGTTCCCAGTGGAACTAGGTTTTATGCCCCCCCCTATTTGATCTTCAAATGTACCTGTGTTAATAGAGCACTCTGGGAAACATTTGCACAACTACACAATTAATCACATCTGTTGACCACTTCATGAAAACATAAACAATGTTTTAAGTATATAGAATTATACTGTTGTAGGGACGGACAAGGCAAGGCACCTAAGATAGTACCAAAGACAGGAAAACAGTCCTATTTGTTTGCAACCAGATTCAGAGGGCATTACTTCTGTTGTAATCAATTAAATCCCCGGAACCCCAAGTTTAGGTACTTTCAGAATTTTGTACCCAACATATAAGGGAAGGGGCTCAGAAGTTCACAGTCTTAAGCAGTTCACAAAAAGCAGTTTGTATTCTGTTTTTTTTCCTCTGTTGTGGGAAAGTTAACTTTTCAAGGACACCTGGGTGAGGGAGAGCATTATATTCCCTTTATTTTTTCCCCCTCCCAACTGTTACCATGGAGCCCAGTTGGTAACTTCTTTATCTTACAAATGTAGCCATCTCTGTGAAGCCTCAGCTCAAGGCCAAGGCCTTGTTCACATATTTTGTGAAAAACTAGTAAGGTGGTGTCTAGCTTAGGATTGCTGATTTTTTAGCCAGTGGCCAAGTAGAATAGGGCAACACGAAAAGAGGAAGTTTATGTACTTAGAAATTTTTTATAGGGACTCTTTTTCTGAAAGTCCTAAATTCAGCTATGTTGAAGATTTCTGGAGAAGGTTAGTTAAGACATTTCTGTGGGCCTGGTACAGAGGGGGAAGACGGGGAAGGCGTGGCTGTGAGCAGCTCCGTGGATCTGAGAATGAGGTAGGACAGATGTAAAAGAATAATGGGAAAGGGGTTTTGGATTTTTCTAGGAACAAATCTTGAGCAGTACAACAGGTAGAGCAGAGGGTAAGATGGGAGTTAGTATCCCCAAAAGCCTGTGAGGGACTTTAAATACTTAGTAACCTGTTTTCAGTGATGACAAAGCAACTTTAAAGGCCATTTACATTACATCTTCGATAAGGGTCTGAGGGCTCTCCTCAGCTGGTTTGAACTTTGTGTTAGCTAGTAAGAGGACCTGGTGGGACCCGGTGCAGGCAATGACAAGAGAAGAGAGGAGTGAGTGGGTTAAGGTGTACCTCAGTACCTGCTACCTTAACAAGGGGGCAATGGTCATAGAATGGGCGGAGGTTTGGGTTTTTGAACTAGTAATTGGAGGGGAGAAATCAGGTTGCTTAGGTGAGAGTAAGAGCAGAGAGTATGGAGCAGATGGCTGAGGGTGAGGATCTATTGGAGAAGCATAGTTCAGGATGTGAGCAAAGGAGCCAAAAGGCCTCCACATAGGGGAATCTCCTTTCACACTTTTGAGCACTTGCAAAAGTTAAAAAGGTCACGCAGAATTTGAGGATCTAGAGACCCGTCTGGGGGCTATCAATTTTGGTTATCTAATTGGATATGGCCAATGCTGTGTACAGAATTTGATGAGGAGTTTGGGTTCCATCAAGCAGTCCCTGAATGCTCACATCCCCATGACTTACAGAAGAAGTCGGCTTCCCCCCAACACAGCTGTGACTGTTTGTGGCTTTGATAGTCCGCCAGGCAAACATAGTAATCTAGGCTAGCCAAACTGCATCTGGCTCGCGTGTCCCTACATCCATAATATTTGTTTCCATTATCTATGGTAGAGAAAAGATTTAATGGAATTTTAGTGGGATCCACTTCATCAGGGATATCCCAATGGAAAAGACCTATAGCCAGCTGACAAATTTCTCTGTGGAGAGATGGCGACCATGTCCTTAAGTGGGCGGTATGTGAGATAGACCATACTTCTTGTCCAGTAAGATTTGTGATCAGCCATTGCTGCTGAATGGGCTGATGAGGGTTAGGACTACTGGTGGTCAAGGGGAGAGTCTATAGCCTTATTGACAAGGCAAATACACAATTTGAAAGGGTTACCTGTCTTTTACAGTTTCCAGCCAGAGTCTGGACAGGGCACAGGCTTGAGATGAGAGGTATGGATCCAGGAAGTGATTCTGTCTACCTTTACTTCTGTAGGTGTTATAAGTAGCACCTTCTATGGTCCCTTTCAGCGGGGTTCCATGGATGACACCTGATGTCGTCTAATGTAGACAAGTCTCTTTCTTGATATTGATGTTGATTCCCCTCGTCCCCGGGTTGGTAGGCAGTGGCCATCTGTCTTCACAGGTATCTGTGTGGTCCTGGCTGAAAGACAATATCTCTGACTTTTTAAATTAGTGGGAAGTAGAAAGATCCTTCTAGGGTCCATCCAAATCCAATGGTGAGCCATTCTGAGGCACAGAGAGTCTGCCAGGTCCAGCGTTTTACTAAAAAAGAAAGATTCTAATCCCTTAAGCAAACTTTGGTGCAGTGATCAAGGGTCAGAGACAGAGGCATTGAAGTGCTCTGTCCCATAATGAAAGATACACAAACAGTAAAAGCAACAACACACGACACAGACAAGACAAGACAATAAAGACAGGATATGGAAGTCCAACACTGAGACCAGGACTTAGTAGTTGGCAGAACCCGATCGGTTGGCAATAACGAATCTGAAACAAAATATCACTGAGTCATGGAGACTATTGTTCCTCAATTTTCTGAGTCCTCTATGACGTCACCCAGGGACTTGGCCTGTGGCTCTGTGACATGACTGTCAGCCATCGTTGGAGAGAGCTCACGCTCTTCATTGACATCCATTTTGCCAAGCCCTGACCTGAAACCTGACCAGAAAGAGGCACCTTACTTACCCTGAGAGGAGTTCGTTGGGGTCTCTTGTCCACCGCTGCCGGATCTCAGTGGAACCTCCATATGTAAAGGTCCGGTGACAATCGGGGGAAGAGACCACCAAGAGACTGTCTCATGCAAAAGCAAAGGGTTTATTGGGGGTCCAGCATGCTGGGGCTCAGAGCTCACTTGAATAGAGCAGAAAGCCCAGAGAACAGCTTAAGCAGAGCTTATATATTTTCCTTGGAGAGGGCAGGGGGGTAAGTTTATTGATGGGTCCGGGCGAGTGAGCGGTTTGCGTGCAACCGGTTGAGGGAGTACATTCTGCAGTTTGGCAATTGGGGACAGCACATTCTGGGAATAAGATTAGCAAACAGTTCTCAATATTTCAAAAGTGTTTTGTTAAGCATACAGAAAAACAGGAAGTGACAAGTACTTATTTTATTAACCTTTCACTGCGAACTATACTTTGCCAGAATTCCTAATGTCTCTATTGTGTTTGTTAAAGTTCATTTTTATTCAAACCTGGTACGTTATTATTTCTTCAGTTCATGGACATCATAAGATATTTCCTTTCATTCACAAGTTCACAAATTTACAAACATTTGGTTCACTTTCAATCACTTCCTCCTTCGAAAGACATATGTTCCTCCATGTTTCTTGACTGGTCTTTTTACTAGACTTCTTTCTAAACATATTATTTTCGATTCCATAATCATTTTTGAGGCAAAACTCACACACTATTCATGATAAATGATAACCCTAACATTACAATTAGATATATAACTGGTTGGAATGAATGTATGTATATCAATATAAGATTTTCTATATATTTTCAGATATCAATACAATCCATTATTTAAATTTGGAACCAGTTATATAATTTATTCACAGTATGGTCTATTAATGCATCATCTCTATATTCATCAAAACAGGGTAAACCTAATAGTATCCCCAGTACTAATTTATAAGTTTTCAAAATACTGCTCACAGAAATGGTGAAAGAAATACTCATGTCACCTTAGCTACATATACATATTATCACACTAATATTCTGGACACAAAATGCAAAGGTCACACAGAACATAATTTAAGCTAAGTATCCCAATCAAGGGCCCAAAGTCCTTCTGGGCTTCAAATATTACCTAGATTTCTGTTTTCATACTTATATTTCACCTCCATGTTCTTGTAAATATCACAGGTTCCCAATATCATTATTCATCCAGCAAAATGATTCATAACCCAAATCGAACATGCTATTAACCCTAACCATTCTGTAAACTGAGATTGTTCACTCAATCTCACTTTACAGAAGAGCAGGGACAAAGTTAGTATTACAATACAGGAAGTTAGGAGATCTTCCACCTGCTGAGTAACACAAAATCCATGCAGAAATGATCCCCGGAGAAGACGTAGGCAGCTATGAAGGACCTGAGACAGCAAAAGTCATCTTTCTTTGCAAACAACCCGATCAGGATGAAAGGATGTGTCTGAATCATCCTATCTCTTCTTAATGTAGGGAAGATGTATGAAACCAGGCATGTGTGGAGAGCTGTTCCCAGGTGCCTATGTTTCTATACCATTCTAACTTGTGAAAGTGTCACAGGAAATAGAGGCAGCCTCCTTTTCCTGAGACACTAGGAAGCAACTGTTAGGACAAAGTGGTGGCCAAGACAGTGGCCTCATTCATTTTCTGAAGAAAGTGACCTCACCTCACTTTTTTCATGATGGAACTCTCTGAATTTTGTGATCCAGGAAGCCAGGCACCAAGAGCCAGTACCAGTCCCAGTCCAAGTGGGCTCACTTGTTTGGATTTACCAAGTAAAGAGTCAGTCTTTCTTGGTACCTACTGATGTGAGGGTGGCCAAATGCCAAGAAAGCTTTGAAGAGGGTCCTTTCCTGAGAGGGCAGGAAATGGCTCACCACTGCCTCCTGAAAACTTCACAGAATTGGCCAAGGAGACCAGATATGAGACAGGACCGGCCATTTCTGGGGAACATTCTATGGCCTACTAGTCAGAGGACACTCCGGATAGTCACAGACATACTTGGGGAAGGAGGTGACTTTGTGTGTGTGGATGTCAGTTTGTGGATTTGTCTCATATTCTGAGAATAGGTAAAAAAGGAGGTTTGTTTGGTTTGGAGTGGACTGTTTCTAGTAAGTCATCTGACAAGGAGACTGTTTCTATGTCTGTGTATCCCACTGTGTCCTTAGTTGTAGATATTAGAAAAGAAAATGGCTCAATGGGTGTGTCCTGTCTAGTAGAAAGCTTCACAGCATTCATCCTGCCCAATTAATGAATGGACTGAGGCTTGACTTATCCATGGGCAACACCTAGTATCATCCTAAGTTCTTGAATTCTTCCTGAATTCTGGCAACTCTCCAGAAAGGCTCATGGTTTTTTGTCCAAGATATGTACCACCTCCAAGCTCTGTGACATGGCCATGTACTAGTTAGCTGAAAGGAATGGCGAGCACACCAGAAAACTCAGATATTGGTGTGACCAGGAAAGTCTCTATGGTGAAACCTGGCTTAGGGCCTTTTGCTTAACTATTGTTCTGTTGCCCTGAATGTCAGGAACCTCTTTGCCTCAGGCCACCCCTTTATAAAGCCAGAAGAAAACAATTTTCAAATGGAAATGAATTGGCATCACCTGTGCCTCTTTGATGAATTGTTTTGGAAATGGTTATGTCTGAATCAGACTCTGGGCCCTGTGTGAGGCTGTGGCTTAAATTGTCAGCACCTCTTGCTGATCATGAGTGTACCAGACAGTGCCTTGATTGACTGGGATTTATGAAAATGGTGTAGAACAGAGATGCCATTAAGTTGGACCCTCCTGAGTAGTGGGCCCTGAGCTGTGGTGTGCAGGTGTGTGATAAATCATCTGTGGTTGCGCCATGTGGTTTTGCCATTGATTTCCAAATGGTTTGTCACTGACACGGTGCAGTGACCAGACACTTATATGTAAAGGTGTCTTGTTAAATGGATAGTTTTCAGGGCAATGTGCAGAATCAGGTTGCTATGGAGAAGGGGGCAAGTTATGTGGGAATGAAGCCTGGTTGGTGCATTCTCTTGTAGACCCTGAAAAACCACAAATGACAGAACTCCCTCCAGGACTGTGTTCCAGTTGAACTCCTTGTATTTTGTGAGGCAAATACCAAACTCTCAGTGCTGCAGCAGGAAACTCTACGAAAATGGAGGATGAACAAAAGGCTTCACAGTCCACACAGGGAGACACTTAGACCCCAGTGGCCACAGTTTACATACGAAGAGAGAATTCAGCACTGCTGCCTCATGTGTATTGGAAAGCAAGAAAGAATGTCCTCCAGGTCACATAGATGCAGACCCAGCTTTGATGATCTCACTACAAAGGAAGCTAAAGCTACTGACAACATATATTTCAAGTGCCCATCCTCAGAGGCAGTTTCTCTAGAAGTCTTTAGGCCAGCAGACCTCCATGTTTGTGGAGTGTTTACCCTGTCCCTTACTTTGGGATACTCCTCTACCACCTCCAAGTTTGTGAACTCCTGAATATTTTCCATTCCAGATATGTATTTACAGATTTTCTAACTCTTCTCCTCTAATTGTTTCTTATTTGGCGTGAAGGTAACGTCAAGGCATTGTTCTGGATGAGAGTGGGAAGATTTTTGTGTAGCACATATTTGCATACACATTGGATTCATTTTCCAATTTTCCATTCCAAAGACTGAATCCCTGACACTAACGCATACCCTACCAAACTCTGACTACTAATCCTAATATGATGAAGAAAAATAACCCAAACAGAATAGAAATACAAGCACTTCTGAAGACGCATGGTGTATAGTTGGACTTGCCTTTTGCATGATAAAGTGTAGGTGTTATAAACCTAGTCAATTTTTCATTGAAATAGTTCTCCATGTGTTTTTTTTTCCTTTAATATTTATTGTTGGTTCTACAAAACATTACATAGTTCTTGACATGTCATATTTCACACTTTGATTCAAGTAGGTTATGAACTTCCATTTTTCTTCGTATACAGATTGCAGTATCTCATCAGTTACACATCCACTATTTTACATATTGCTATACTAGTGTCTGTTGTATTCTGCTGCCTTTCCTGTCCTTTACTATCTCCCATCCCCTCCCCTCCAATCCTCTCTCTCTACCCCATCTATTGTAATTCATTTCTTCCACTTGTTTTTGTCCCCTTTCCCCTCACTTCATCTTGTATTTAATTTTGTATAACCATGAGGGTTTCCTTCCATTTCTATGTAATTTTCCTTCTCTTTCCTTTTCCCTCCCACCTCTCACCCCTGTTTAATATTAATCATCTTCTCATGCTCTTCCTCCCAACTCTGTTCTTAGTTACTCTCCTTATATCAAAGAAAACATTTGGCATTTGTTTTTTAGTGATTGGCTATCTTCACGTAGCATAATACGTTCTAATGCCATCCATTTCTCTGCAAATTGTATGATTTTGTCATTTTTTAATGCAGAGTAATACTCCATTGTGTATAAATGCCACATTTTTTTTTAATCCATTCATCTATTGAAGGGCATCTAGGTTGGTTCCACACTCTTCCTATTGTGAATTGTGCTGCTATGAACATAGATTTATCAGTGTCCCTGTAGCATGCACTTTTTGGGTCTATAGGGATTAGACCGAGAAGGGGAATTGCTGGGTCAAATGGCGGTTCCATTCCCAAGTTTCCAAGAAATCTCCATACTGCTTTCCAAATTTGCTGCACCAATTTGCAGTCCCACCAGCAATGTACAGGTGTACCCTTATTCCCACATCCTCGCCAGCACTTGTTGTCGTTTGACTTCATAATGGCTGCCAAGCTTACTGCAGTGAGATGGTATCTTAGGGTGGGTTTGTTTTGCATTTCTCTGAATGCTCGAGATGGTGAGAATTTTTTGATGTACTTATTGATTGATTGTATGTCCTCCTCTGAGAAGTGTCTGTTCAGGTCCTTGGCCCATTTGTTGATTGGGTAATTCATTTGCTTATTGTTTAATTTTTTGAGTTCTTTGTATAACTCTGGATATTAGGGCTCTATCTGAAGTGTGAGGAGTAAAGATTTGTTCCCAGGATGTAGGCTCCCTTTTTACCTCTCTTATTGTTTCTTTTTCTGAGAAAAATCTATTTAGTTTGAGTAAGTCCTGTTTGTAGATTCTAATTATTAACTCTTATGCTATGGGTGTCCTATTGAGGAATTTGGAGCCCGACCCCATAGTATGTAGATCATAGCCAAAGTTTTCTTCTATCAGACGCCGTGTCGCTGATTTGATATCAAGCTCCTTGATCCATTTTGAGTTAACTTTTCTGCATGGCGAGAGAAAGGGATTCAGTTTCATTTTCTTACATATGTAATTCCAGTTTTTCCAGCACCATTTGTTGAAGATGCTATCCTTCCTTCAGTTTATGCTTTTAGCTCCTTTATCAAATATAAGATTGCTGTAATTTTGTGGATTGATTTCTGTGTCCTCTATTCTGTACCATTGGTCCACCCACTAGTTTTGGTACCAGTACCATGCTCTTTTTGTTACTATTGCTCCGTAGTATAGTTTGAGGACATGTATCGCTATACCGCCTGATTCACACTTCCTGCTTAGAGTTGTCTTTGCTATACTGGGTCTTGTATTATTCCATATGAATTTCATAATTGTTTTATCTATTTCTACAGGAAATGCCGTTGGGATTTTGATTGGCATTGCATTAAACCTATAGAGAACTTTTGGTAATATCGCCATTTTGATGATGTTAATTCTGCCTATCCATGAACAGGGTATATTTTTCCATCTTGTAAGATCTTCTTCTATTTCTCTCTTTAGGGTTCTGTAGTTTTCATTGTGTAAGTCTTTCACATCTTTTGTTATGTTGATAACCAAATATTTTATTTTATTTTTTTTGATTATACTCTCAATGGAGTGGTTGTCCACATTTCCGTTTCAGAGGATTTGTTGCTGATATTCAGGAATGCTTTTGATTTATGATTGTTGATTTTATATCATGCCACTTTGATGAATTCATTTATTATCTCTAATACTTTCTTGTAGACCCTTTTGGGTCTACTAGGTATAGAATCATGTCATCTGCAAATAGTGATAATTTAAGTTCTTCTTTTCCTATTTTTATGCCTTTAATTTCTTTCATTTGTCTAATTGCTCTGGCCAGTGTTCGAGAACTATGTTGAACAGAAATCGTGAGAGAGGGCATCCCTGTCTTGTTCCAGATTTTAGAGGGAATGCCTTCAATTTTTTCTCAATTCAGAATGATACTAGCCTGAGGCTTAGCATAGATTGCTTTTACAACATTGAGGTATGTTCCTGTTATCCCAGTTTTTCTAGAGTTTTAAACATAATGGGATGCTGTACTTTATTGAATGCTTTTTCTGCATCTATTGGGGTGATCATATGGTTCTTATTTTTAAGTCTATTGATGTGGTGAATAACATTTATTGATTTCCGTATATTGAACCAGCCTTGTATCCCAGGAATGAATCCTACTTGATCATGTTGCACAATTTTTTAAATATGTTTTTGTATCTGATTCGCCAGAATTTTATTGAGGATTTTTGCATCTAGGTTCATTAGAGAGATTGGTCTGTACATTTGTTTCTTTGAAGGGTCTTTGTCTGGTTTAGGAATCAGGGTGATATTGGCCTCCTCTGCTGTATACCCATTCGGTCCTGGGCTTTTCTTAGTTGGTAGTCTTTGGATGGTTTCTTCTATTTTCTCAATTGATATTGGTCTGCTTAGGTTGTCTATATCCTCCTGACTCAATCTGGGCAGATCATATGACTTAAGAAATTTATTGTTGCCTTCACTATCTTCTAATATAATTTCTGATTATCTTCTGTATTTCAGAAGTGTCTGTTGTGATATTGCCTTTTTCATCCCTTATGATAGTAATTTGAGTTCCCTCTCTTCTTGTCTTCATTAACATGGCTAAGAGTCTGTCGATTTTATTAATTTTTCAACTTTTAGTATTTTCAATTTTTTCAATTGTTTCTTTTGTTTCGATTTCATTAATTTCAGCTCTGATTTTAATTATTTCTTGCCTTCTACTTCTTTTTCTGTTGTTTTGCTCTTCTTTTTCTAGGATTTTGAAATGAACTATGAGATCATTTATTTGTTGTTGTTTTTTTTTTCTTTTTTTAAGGACAGAACTCCAAGCAATGAATTTTCCACTTAGAACTGCTTTCAATGTGTCCCATAGATTCTGATATGTTCTGTCTGTCTTTTTCATTTATGTCTAAGAATTTTTTTTTTATTTTTCTCCTTGATGTCTTCAATAACCCATTGATCATTCAGTACGTATTGTTCATTCTCCAAGTGATGCATGAATTTTCCTTCCTTCTTTTATTGTTGATTTCAGTTTCATTCCATTACGATCAGATAAGATGCCTGGTATTATCTATACTCCTTTATATTGTCTAAGAGTTGTTCTGTGACATAATATATGATCTATTTTTGAGAGGTATCCACGTGCTGCTGAGAAAACAGTGTAACTGCTTGATGTTGGGTGGTATATTCTATATATGTTAATTAAGTCTAGGTTATTAATTGTGTTATTGAGTTCTATAGTTTCCTAATTCAACTTTTGTTTGGAATATCTGTCCAGTAGTGAGAGAGGTGTGTTGAAATCTCCCATGATTATTGTATGGTGGTCTACCAGACTCTTGAACTTGAGAAGAGTTTGTTTGATTAACATAGCTGAACCATTGTTTGGGGCACATATATTTATGATTGTTATGTCTTGTTGGTGTATGGTTCCCTTGAGCAATATGTAGTGTCCCTCTTTATCCCTTTTGATTAACTTTGTCTTGAAATCTATTTTATTTGATATGAGTATGGACACTTCTGCTTGTTTCCGAAGTCAATATGAGTGATATGATTTCTCCCAACCTTTCACCTTTAGTCTATATATGTCTTTTCCTATCAAATATATCTCCTGTAGGCAGAAAATTTTTGGGTCTTCTTTCGTGATCCATTCTACTAGCCTGTGTCTCTTAATTGGTGAGTTTAAGGCATTAACATTTAGGGTTATTTTTGAAATATGGGTTGTCCTTCCAGCCATATTTGTTTATTTATGTTACTAAGCATGATTTGTTTTTCTCTTTGATTATTTTTCGCCCCTTTACTGTACTACCTCCCACTGTTGGTTTTCATTGTTATTTTCCATTTCGTCTTCCTATAATGTTTTGCCAAGGATCTTTTGAAGAGATGGTTTTCTAGCTGCAAATTCTTTTAACTTTTGTTTATCATGGAAGGTTTTAATTTCATCTTCCATCCTGAAGCTTAAAATCGCTGGATACACAATTCTTGGTTGGAACCCAATTTCTTTCAGTGATTGAAAAATGTTATTCCAGGATCTTCTAGCTTTCAGAGTCTGTGTTGAAAGATCAGCTGTTATCCTGATTGGTTTACCCCTAAATGTAATCTGCTTCCTTTCTCTTGTAGCTTTTAAAATTCTCTCTTTATTCTGTATGTTTGGCATCTTCATTATAATATGTCTAGGTGTTTATCTCTTATGATTTTGCACATTTGGCGTCCTGTAGGCTTCTAGGATTTGGGATTCTGTCTCATTCTTCATGTCTGGAAAGTTTTCTCATATTATTTCATTGAATAGATTGCTCAATCCTGTGGTTTGGACCTGTATACCTTCCTGTATCCCAATTACTCTTTAGTTTGGTCTCTTCATGTTATCCCATATTTCTTGGATGTTCTGCTCATGGTTTCTTAACAGTCTTGCTGAGCTTTCTATGTTCTTTTCAAGTTGAAATACTTTGTCTTCATTGTCTGATGTTCTATCTTCTAAGTGATCTACTCTGCTGGTAGTATTCTCAATTGAGTTTTTAAGTTGGTTTATTGCTTCCTGCATTTCTATGATTTCTGTTTGTGTGTTTTTTATAACCTCTATCTCCCTGTATAGTTGATCTTTTGCTTCTTGGATTTGTTTATGTAATTCATTTTCAAAGTGATCTTTCATTGTCTGATTTTGCTGTCTAATGTCTCCCTGGAGACTCCAGATCATCTGAAGCAAGTATATCCTGATTCTTTATCTGACATTCCATATGCTGCAGATATTACCTCTTCTAATGTTGAGTTGACCTGCGTTGCTTGTGGTCCTTTCTTTCCTTGTCTTTCCCTACTGTTCATGTTTTTTTCGGCTTGGTGAAACTTTTGTGTTATTGAATTTTACCCCTAAATGTTTATATTGCTATTGTATTTTTGAAAAGTCTCCCTCACAGGCTTAAGCAGCGGCTCTGCCCCTCCTCCAATTGGGGCAATGTGCCTACCACACCAGCACGCCGCTGGGCCTGTTCTGCCTCTTGGTAGCTGGTCCGCCTACCTTGCAGGAGCGGGCAGTTGATCTACCCCTCTGCGGGTGCTGGTCCTGTTCAGCCAGTGGGTAACAGGTCCAGCTACCTTGCAGGCACAGGCGTCGGCTCTGCCCCTCCGCGCTCCGCTGGGCCTCTTCTGTCTGTGGGTTGCAGGGCTGTCTACATTGCAGGCGTGAGTGGCATCTCTGCCCCCCCCCAAACCGGGGCGATGTGTCTACCACGCTGGTAGGTCGCTGGGTCTGTTCTGCCTCTGGGTGAGAGGTCCACCTGCTTTGCAGGTACGGGCAGCGGCTCGGCCCCTCCCCAAACCTGGTTATGTGTCTAGCACCCTGGCGGGGCCTAGCACCTGGTCTGTCGGTGTTCGCAGGTCCACCTACTTCACAGGCGCGGGGGCCGGCTCTGCCCCTCTGAAGGCAGCTTGGCCGCTTCAGCCGGTGGGTCGCAGGTTCACCTATCTTGAAGTCGCAAGGGGTGTCTCTGCCCCTCCGCGGGTGTCTGGGCCTGTTCTGCCTGTGGGTCGCATGTCCGCGTTCCTTGCAGACGTGCAGTGGCTCTGCCCAACCCCCAACCAGGGTGATGTGTCTTTCACGATGGCGGGCCGCTAGGCCTGTTCTATGGGTGGCTCGCAGGTCCGCCTACCTTACAGGCGCGGTTGGCGGCTCTGCCCCTCCCTTCTCCATGTGTTTTTAAAGTTAACAAATATGAGAATTCCTGTCTCCATTTCTCTGTACCCTATTCAGCACATGCATTTTTATATTCACATATAGAATCCTACCTGGTATCACATGTACATACTTGTGAGGTTGCTGACTTTGCAAATACAAATTGTGAGAAGGGATCACTCCTCCTAAATGCTGTTGGAACTTACAATTCAAACTATGGGTGAGCTCCCTAGTTGAACAACATTATACATAAATCGATGCTCAGGAAAATGAAGATTTTTGGATTTGTGGATGATATATAATTCATGATGTATTTAGATTGGCATATATATTGCTACTTTTTAATGTATACGTGTGTGTGTGTGTGTGTGTGTGTGTGTGTGTGCATATATATATGTATAAACTCTCCAGATTTTTCAAAATATGAAATGTATGTGTCTTATTATATACTCCCTAAATTCATTGATGTTCATGAATGTGGATTTATATTCAACTTTTCATAAGAATGTTCTCAGAAATATTAATCCACCTGAAATACATATTTGTTTCCTAATACTGAAAACTAACTTCAGTGAATGGTGCATACAAATCCTAATATTGCTATAGTAAACGACTCAGTTTAACGTCAATGCAAGTAGATTCCTATGGGACATGATATGTATTTTGACGTTCATTTTTATTCAAAACTGGTACATTAATATTTCTTCAGTTTTTGCACATAATAGAATACATATTTCATTCACAAATTCACAAATTTATAGGCATTTTTTTCACTTTCAATTACTTCCTGCTTCAGAACATATGTATTCCCCCAGGTTTCTTGACTGCTCTTTTAATGAGACTTCTTTCCAAGCACATTATTTTCAATTTCCATAATCATTTTAGAAGCAAAGCTCACACACACTTCATGATAAACAATAACAGTGATATTACCATTAGGTGTATAACTGGTTGGAATGATTGTATGAATATCAATATAAGATTTCCAGTATATATTCAGATATCAATTCAATCCATTATTTAAATTTGGAACCAGTTATATTATTTATTCACATTATGGTCTATTCATGCATTATCTTTATATTCAATAACACAGAGTATACCTATTTGTACCCACAATACTAAATTATATGTCTTCAAAATATTGCTCCCAGAAATGGTGGAAGAAATACTCATGTCACCTGATCTATATATACATTAATCACAGTAATATTGTGGAAACAAAAAGCAAGGTCACACTTATGATTGTACCAAATCCTAAATGGAAAGTGAGCATGGATTAAAAAAAATCCATGTCCAGGTTGCCTAATGCTCTCAAAAGTGAATCCTATTGGTGACTACATATTTGTTTCTTCCTGAAATTACATATTCAACCTCAACCTTGTTGAAAATGTCTAATCCTATCACTCACTTTATACTTTGCCTGATTTCCTAATGTCTCTATTGAAATCTGATTTCCTGTATTTTTTCCCCAGTTCATCATTATGACTGACTCTTCACATGTGCTGACATTTACTTTCACTCTCTACCCAAAACCCTATTGCTAAAGATCTTTTGGTCCAAATGCTATACACACTCTTCATTCTAAATCTACCGAATATCTTCCTAATCCACCAACTATCCCTTTTGGACTGGATTTTCTCTTCGACATTCAATCATCCAAAAGACAAGGTCCTATGCCATTGTATATCAATTAATCTGAGACACCTGTGCAGAACATAATTCAAAGCTAAGAATCAAAATAGTGGGGCCAATTCCCTTCTGTGCTTCAAAAATTACCTAGATTTCTTTTTTCATACTTATATTTCACCTATATATTCTTGAAAATATCGCAAAATTCCAATACCATTATTCATCCAAGAGAATGATTCCTAACCCAAATGGAAGCTGTTATTAACCTTAACCATACAATGTTTCCTCAATCTAACTTTACAGAAGAGGAGGGACAGAATTAGTCTTCCAATACAGGAGTGTAGGGGATCTTCCACCTGCTGAGAACCTCAAAGTTCCATGCAGAAATGATTCCTGGAGAAGATGTAGGCAGCTATGAAGGACCTGAGAGAGCAAAAGTCATCTTCCATGGCAAACAACCCGGTCAGGATGAAGGGAAGTGTCAGAATAAGCCTCACTCTTCTTAATGTAGAGAAGATGGACCAAACCAGTCCAGTGTAGACAGCTGTTCCCGGCTGCCTATGGTTGATATACAATCCTCAGTTGTGAACGTATCACAGGAAATAGGGGCAGCCTCAATCTCATGGGAACCTTGGAAGCAAATTTTAGGACAAAGTGGTTTCCAAAGCAGTGACCTCATTCAGTTCACAAAGGAGGTGACCTTCCTCACTTCTTTGGTGATAGAACTCTCTGAACTTGGGATCGAGGAAGCCAGGCTACCAGAGGCAGTCCCAGTACCATTCCCAGTGGGTTCACTTATTTGGATTTACCAAGAACAGAGTCAGTCTTTCTTGGTACCTACTGATGTGAGAATGGCCAAATTTCAGGAGAGCTCAGAAGAGGGGCCTTTCCTGAGAAAGCAGGAAGTTGCTCACAGCTGGCTCCTGACCACTTCACAGATTTGGCCAAAAAGACCAGATCTGAGACAGGACAGAACATTTCAGGGAACATAATAAGGCCCACAAGTCAGAGGACACTCCGGATAGTCACAGACCTCTTTGGGGGAAGGAGGTGCCTTTGTGGGTGTGGGTGTGAGTTTGTGGTTTTGTCTCATTTTCTGAGAATAGGTAAAAAAGGCGGTTTGTTTGGTTTGGAGTGGACTGTTCCTAGTAAGTCGTTTCACAAAGTGAGTGTTTCTATGTCTGTGTATCCCACTGTGTCTGTGGTTGTAGACATTTGAAAAGAGAATTCATCAATGGATGTTTCCTGTTTAGTAGAAACCTACCCAGCATTCATTCTGCCCAATTGATGAATGGACTGTGGCTTCCCTTATGGATGGGCAACACCTACTAATTTCCTAAGTTCCTGTTTTCTTCCTGATTCTGGCCACTCTCCAGAATAGGCTCATGGTTTTGTGTCCAAGATATGTACCACCTCCAAGCTCTGTGACAAGGCCATGTAATGGATAGCTAAAGGGAATGGCTAGCATCTCAAAAAACTCAGATATCAGTGTGACCAGGAAAGCCTCAGTGGAGAAACTCTGCTTTGGGTTTTTTGCTAACCAATTCTTCTCTTCCCCTGAATGTGAGGAAGGTCTTGGCCTCAAGACACCGCTTTGTGAAGCCTGAAGAAAACAGTTTTAAAATGGAAATAAATGGGCATCACCTGTGGCTCTTTGTTAATTTCTTTGGAAATGGATGTGTCGGAATCAGTCTCTTGGCCCTGTGTGAGGCTGTGGCTTAGGTTCTCAGCATCTGATGGATCTAAAGAATGATCCCATGTGTGCATCCAAAACCAAAATGGGAAAAAGATCAGTAATTGTTGATGAAGTCTCTCGCCTTCCTCTCTTAGGTTCCTGACCAACATCAAGTGAGAATAGAGATCCTTTGAATCAAATGAGTTCTTCTAAGCCCTGCAAAGGCTATCCCATACATGCTTGTGTTTTCTCATGACTCCAAATCACATAAAGAATCTATACCTGACAGTCAGTAGGCCTCAAATTTGAGAAGCAGAGCAGTATTAAAGGAAGGCATTTTTGATCCCTTGTGGTTCACAGGAAGGGTGTACAGGCCACCCTGCCTTTAGGAAAATGACGGGCAAGCGAGGTTATTTGGACTCTGTGTTGGGCTGCGCCCCTCATGGAAACATCCAGCCAGAGGTTATGAGAAGTGTCTATATGGAAGAAGATGAGAGCCATGTGGGAGTATTTTGGTTTTAATTGTGGTTATTTGTGTGGAAGTTGGAAGCGATGACTGGGTCCACCTGGGCTTGAACTCTGGTGTGATACCCTATAGAGACTGAGTCCTGGAACTGACCTCAGAGAAGTATTGCCATGAATTGTGTTGGGATATTAGGAGGCCACACATGAGAGTCACCATTGAAAACTGAGATCTATTCCCAGTGTGGCTTTCCACAGAGCACTGGGAATCTCAGCCAAGGTATCACATAATTTTATTCTGAAACACTTGGCAGCAATAGTTGAGCGTCAAAACACAAATGCACTTCACATTGTAGACCTCAATGGGCCTGGCTTCATGTGGCCTTTTGGCCACTCTTTGGGAAGTCTTGGCAGTGAGAGTTCTCCAGATCTTTCTTTGAAATGAGCTTCTTCACCATTTAATGTTTACCGAATTAAATGAAACACTCAGTGCCTCCAACTTCAACCTTGAAAGATGGGCTCGATAAATACCATGAAATTTTTGAAATTCCCATATCCAGGAGGCACTGGAGAACCATTGGATATCCTGTTGGTGATCATGAGTGTACCAGACAGTGCCTTGATTGGCTGGGTTTCACGAAAATGGT
>NW_027517374.1:0-44573 GCF_048772815.1 Callospermophilus lateralis
CACTAGGATGGCTGAGAGGCAGCCCTTGGCTCCTCCATCACGCCAAGACAGCTTTGGCTCTTGCCACCACAACCACAGCCTGCCCAGGCAGGCCAACACAGGCTGTGGACACTCAGGTGTTTGGTCAGGAACTCCAACCTGCACCAGGCAACGGAGCAGACCACTGTGATCCCCTTCAGGGGCTGAGCGTATGGTGGGTGGTGGGCGTATGGCGGTGGGAGCCATGATCAAAGGCTCCCAGGAGCCTTGTTGTGCTCAACTGCCCATCAGGGGAGTCTTGTCCGCTTCCCTACCCAGTGCATCCTCATGTGCCACAGGTTTAGGTCCCTCCCACTCCAGCCAGAGAGAATTCCTCTCCATGCCACCCACCCCTTGATTTGGTTTAGGCCAGGCCAAGGCGGGGTTAGTAGGAAGATTCCATCCAGTCATAATAACATTCAGTTTGATGTCACTCAAATTCTAAAGCTGACTAAACTGTTCAAACAGCTTTTATGGCCTCTATTGGTCTTTGTGTCCCTTGCCTTTTGTTTGAGTGACTCAGTCCTTTCCCTGCCCTTGTGCTCTCCCTATTTCCTACCTTCCTTGCTTCCTTCCTCCCTTCCTGGGTTTTCTCCTTTTCTTCTTCCTTCTTTTCTACCTCCCTGCATCCCTCCAACTTTGCCTTCCTCCCTTCCAACTTTCTCTCTCCCCCTCCCTCCCTTTTCTTTTCTTGCAAGTGTTTGGGGTGAAAGTCCATGGCAGGCCAGCCCCAAGCTAGGCAAGGTCACTGCCACTGAGCTACAACATCCCCAGACCTGCTGCCACTTCCTATGCAAGTCACTTGAATTATCTCTAAAGAGAAACTCTCACATTAGTCTACTTTCAAAGTAATTTCAGAAGAGTTGCTAACATGGGCATAAATCAGTTATGACAAGTCATTTATGAAAAGCACGGCACAGCTAATGTTCCTCCAAAGAAGGAGTTGAAAACTTAATTGGTTTTCAGGTCAGCATTTCTAGACTAGTACAAACCCTCCTAATCCTGATCTCTCCTTAGTCCTATGATTTCTTGAAGTGTCCCCTTTGCTCCTGTTCATGGAGTCATGTGTACAGAAATTATACCTGGTTCTATTGAACTCTACTTAATTCTTTCTCACCTCTGTGCTCCTTTTGCCAAGTCACTCCTCAACACTTACTGTAACCCTTTCAATTTTTTGTCCATTTTCATTTAAAAAACTCTTTCAAAGATTGAACCATTTCGCATGCAGACACAGTCTTCTTGATCTGCTATTAATCCCCCACTACTGACATTGGAAGTTATTGAAATGTACACTTCCGGACCGTTTTCAGATTTTTGATTCCTGTATATCTATCTGTCTATCTATTTACAAACATAACATGGTATTCTGAAAGAATCGTTCTGCTTTTGGAGCTCTACATTGTGTTTTCCAGAAGCAGGCCTATTACACAGAGATGAATCCATGTTACCTAGATTGAGTTCAAACCGGAATGTGCACTCTGATTCCCATTATATTGTTCTACCTACTAATGGACAGTTCAGTTATATCCAGACCTCACCACCTCCCCCATTGAGTAAAACCCTTGTGAAGAGACATGTAGATGCCTTTATGAACATATTGATAATTTTTCATGGCAGTGTTTTCCAAAAACCAGTTAGTAAAATCAATTGATTCCTTTGCAGCCTGAAATTACCTTCATTCCAGTTTACTGGTATAAGAACCGCAGTATATCAGCAACCATTCTCCAATAGTAGTTCAGGCAGAAGTCATTCTAGATAACAAGCAGTGCCGGATCCTCCATGTATTTTACACAGCCCATGACGGGGGACATCCGTCCATTCGTTTAGAACAACTGATGTTTTATGCTGGCAATTTAGGTTTATTTAAAGGAGTGATTAGAAAACAGGTGAGACAGACTGATTAGATTCAGTATGTATGTTGGCTTTGTTTTTCTAGGCCTGAAGTTTTCACATTTCAATTAATTGTAGGTTAAGTATCAGGCAGATTCTTCACTGGGCTTCAAATGTGATAAAGTTGCTTCTTATTTTTAAGAAGGCCGTTGCAATCCTGCATTTATTTTACACCTCAGTGCTTGTTTTACACACAAGCACACACACCCACACACCACACACATCAACACACACACAAACACATAATTAGAGCACATTTAACACTCAAATAAAGCTTTACCTACTAATTCATAACTAGGGTATTTTTTTCATAAGTATTGTGTCTTGGTCTCTACTGGGGAAACATGGTTCAATGTGAGTTCTCTGGTTTGTTGTAGGGCAGTGAACGTTCACTTGTTGGCAATGATATAGAAATGGGGAGTAAGAGTTTAAAAGTTTTTACAGTAGGTAGGCAGAGTCAGAGTATGGAATCTAAGAATAAGAAATTGGGGAATTTCCTCTTTGTTTCTTCATTTCAACCTCCTAATAATTCATGTATATTTTCCAAAAGTCTCCCAGAAAACAAGGACTAGGTCAATCCACATATCAGTGAACCATAGCAGAATGCGATTCTGAATTTCATATAAACAGTCATAAAATCAAAAAGACAGGTGCTGGGGTTTTGGCTCAGCACTAGAGTGCTGGCTTCACACTTTCAAAGGTCCTGAGTTGGATCCCCAACACCATACGTGAAAGGAATGAATGAACCAATGCATGAGTGTATGATGAATGAATTAAAGGGATAAGGAGGAGGAGGAAGAGGAGGAGGAGGAGGAGAAATAGAAGAAGATGATGAGAAATTTGACAGAAGGGAAAAAGGGGAGGAGAGTGAGTTTAAAGTGTGGTTTCCAATTCCCAAACGTTAAATTACAGCAGACGGGATAGAGAGAGAAGATGGGAGGGCAGGAGAGGGGGGATAGTAGAGGCTAGAAAAGGTAGCAGAATACAACAGTTACTAACATGGCATTTTGTAAAAACGTGGATGTGTAAACAATGTGATTGTGCAATCTGTATATGGGGTCAAAATGGGAGTTCATAACTCACTTGAATCTAATGTAGGAAATATGGTATCTCAAGAGCTATGTAAGGTTTTAAGCAACCAATATAAAAAAGAGGTCTTCATTTTTCTTTGTAGTTGAGATCTCCTGTTTCCGTGACATGTTTAGTTGTGTTCTCTCCTTTAGTCCTCCCATGCTCTAGATATTCTGATATGGAAAAACTAGCTGAAATGCCCAACCAGTCTCTAAATCAGTGACACTTTTTCATTAAGCCTAAAGTCACTTTACAATTGCTATAGTCATTCAAAATACACTTCTTTGTTGGGAGTTTAAAAGATATTTCCATCATCTAGATTACAAGTGCCTAGAACTCCCATTCTTCTTTATGTAAGAGTGGCTTCATCAGATTAAATGCTGTTCTCTGGAATAACATAAAATAGGAATAATTGACTCATAAGATTCTTACGTAAACCATCTTTATTTACAAAATACTATCTTAAGAATTATTGTTTCATTGAGCTTCAATTGGAGCCAAAGTATAGTCAATTACTGAACTAAAAGCAGTTACTTAAAAACTAAAAATGAGAGATAAGTCAAATTACATTTGAAGAGAGCAACAGCATGAGGTTTCTTGTTTGGTTGAAAAAAAAGGTCCTCTTCTCATGAACTGACTCCTTGGGTCAACTGGAAACAAGGCACCTCTGACTGGAGGGAAAGGTGCCAACACAGAGCCAGAGCCAGTTGCTTGGTTTTTCAGCATGGAGAGGTGAATCAGGCACATCAGAGTCCAAAGGAGGCATGTTAGGAATTCTGTGTTCTGCTGGTCCCGATGCTCTACCACAATTTGAGTAAAACCTATCTTGCCTTTGTAGAGGAAGACGTGCATCAGAAGAATATGGTTGGCCTGGCGGAGGGATCATCAGCCTGCTGGCCTGTTCCCCTGGAGGAGAGAGGGGCCCAGTCTGAGAAGGTGCTCTCTGAAAATCAGTGAACTTATGACAGCTGGATTCTCTTCCTTTACTGCTAGTCGCATGGTCCAGAGGATTCTCCAGGGCCCCTTGACCCTCTTCCTCCTCCCACTGGAGTGAAAGGTGAGAGTGTGAGTGGACCACTCTTTTCAGAATGAGGAGGTCTCCTTTCAGATGAAGGGTGACCTATTGGTGAGGGCCCATTTGGAGAAGGCTTTCTGCCCATTGCTGAGTTGGAAACATCCAGTGCATCATAGGGATCTTTTTCTACAAGTTCAAATCTAAGCTCCTTCTCAGTTAATTTCTGTCTGTTGCGTGCATTTTGTTTCCTGAAATAACTGAGGTTTCTTTCAGCAATCCGAGCTGCCAACTCACTAGCATGTGCTTCTTTCTCAGAGGAAATAATCTTCCCCAGACAGGAACGAATGGTACTCTGCAATTGTTCTTCAAGATATTGGGCTCTCTTTCTGTAGGTCTCCAGCTCTTTTATTGTATGGCTCATCTTTTCTTCGACTTTGGAAAGTTTCTCCTTTTGCTCCACACGGCAGTTTTCCTCCACTCTTAATTTCCTGTGCAGTTTCATCATATTTTCTTGATAGCGTTCCATCATGACTTGAAAGTTCTTCTGTAGGGTCTCATTCTCACTTTGCAGCTGTGCATTTTCTGACTGCAAGGATGCCTGTTCAGTCTGCAGACTTTTAAGGTGTTCTGTAAGGTCTTCCGTGGTTTTCTCCACTTCAGATGAGAAAGTGCATTTTTGATTTCTTCCTCCTTCCAAGATTTCTAAGGAGGCCGTTAGCTTATCACCATAAACCAGGTTCCTCAAAGCTCCTTTGGACTCATCCTCCAAGTGAGCACCAATTTCGGGTTCACTCGTCTTTCCCAGTTCCCGGTGACCACCATCCCTTTGGGCTCCCAGGCTTGGAGAAGATCTATCCTTCATCTTCAGCAAGCATTCACTCAGAGACTCCATGTGATTTTCTGTGTCCCTTAGAACTTGTTCTCCAGCTACTTTAGAGTCCTCTAATATGATTTTTGCTTTATATTGGACACCTCCTTGTTGCCTCTGTGCTTCAGCTTCTCCTTGTATTGTTGGTCTCTGCGTTGGCGGAAGTAGGGATCCTTCATTCAAAACCTCTTTGATTGCCAGCTTCAGTTCTTCCTCATTCACTTGAAAGAGTCTCCAGTTTGTTTTAGCTTCAGCTATTTGTGATCTGAGGGATTCAGATTCACCTTGGAGGGACTGTATCCTTCTTGATAGATGCGCCATCGTTTCATCCTGTTGACCATGTTGAGCCTTCTGTGCTTTGAGCTCTTCTTCTAGAAAGAGCATTTCAACGCCATGGCTGGATTCGGGCCTATGCAGCTTTTCGTCGGTTGCCTCCAGCTGTTGTGCTTCTCTTGAACCCTTCTCAAACCTGCAATCCTTTAAAGATGATTCTAAGCCTTCATGTTCTTTTTCAACAAGGCTCACTTTTTCAAGAAGTCCACATTTTGCCTCAATAAGTCCAGCAAGATTTAGAGCCAGCCTTTTTTCTCTTCCCACGTAAAGCCTGCTACGAACCGACTGAAAACCTCTCCAGAAAAGTGAGAGAACAGCAACAAATCCAGGAGCTGTACACATCACCAACTCCCAAGGAAAGCCATAAGGAAGATGGCCTGGCTTCATGTCTTCGGACAATGCTGCCACAACCCTGGGTGCTTCTTCCAGAACCACCCACTAGGATGGCTGAGAGGCAGCCCTTGGCTCCTCCATCACGCCAAGACAGCTTTGGCTCTTGCCACCACAACCACAGCCTGCCCAGGCAGGCCAACACAGGCTGTGGACACTCAGGTGTTTGGTCAGGAACTCCAACCTGCACCAGGCAACGGAGCAGACCACTGTGATCCCCTTCAGGGGCTGAGCGTATGGTGGGTGGTGGGCGTATGGCGGTGGGAGCCATGATCAAAGGCTCCCAGGAGCCTTGTTGTGCTCAACTGCCCATCAGGGGAGTCTTGTCCGCTTCCCTACCCAGTGCATCCTCATGTGCCACAGGTTTAGGTCCCTCCCACTCCAGCCAGAGAGAATTCCTCTCCATGCCACCCACCCCTTGATTTGGTTTAGGCCAGGCCAAGGCGGGGTTAGTAGGAAGATTCCATCCAGTCATAATAACATTCAGTTTGATGTCACTCAAATTCTAAAGCTGACTAAACTGTTCAAACAGCTTTTATGGCCTCTATTGGTCTTTGTGTCCCTTGCCTTTTGTTTGAGTGACTCAGTCCTTTCCCTGCCCTTGTGCTCTCCCTATTTCCTACCTTCCTTGCTTCCTTCCTCCCTTCCTGGGTTTTCTCCTTTTCTTCTTCCTTCTTTTCTACCTCCCTGCATCCCTCCAACTTTGCCTTCCTCCCTTCCAACTTTCTCTCTCCCCCTCCCTCCCTTTTCTTTTCTTGCAAGTGTTTGGGGTGAAAGTCCATGGCAGGCCAGCCCCAAGCTAGGCAAGGTCACTGCCACTGAGCTACAACATCCCCAGACCTGCTGCCACTTCCTATGCAAGTCACTTGAATTATCTCTAAAGAGAAACTCTCACATTAGTCTACTTTCAAAGTAATTTCAGAAGAGTTGCTAACATGGGCATAAATCAGTTATGACAAGTCATTTATGAAAAGCACGGCACAGCTAATGTTCCTCCAAAGAAGGAGTTGAAAACTTAATTGGTTTTCAGGTCAGCATTTCTAGACTAGTACAAACCCTCCTAATCCTGATCTCTCCTTAGTCCTATGATTTCTTGAAGTGTCCCCTTTGCTCCTGTTCATGGAGTCATGTGTACAGAAATTATACCTGGTTCTATTGAACTCTACTTAATTCTTTCTCACCTCTGTGCTCCTTTTGCCAAGTCACTCCTCAACACTTACTGTAACCCTTTCAATTTTTTGTCCATTTTCATTTAAAAAACTCTTTCAAAGATTGAACCATTTCGCATGCAGACACAGTCTTCTTGATCTGCTATTAATCCCCCACTACTGACATTGGAAGTTATTGAAATGTACACTTCCGGACCGTTTTCAGATTTTTGATTCCTGTATATCTATCTGTCTATCTATTTACAAACATAACATGGTATTCTGAAAGAATCGTTCTGCTTTTGGAGCTCTACATTGTGTTTTCCAGAAGCAGGCCTATTACACAGAGATGAATCCATGTTACCTAGATTGAGTTCAAACCGGAATGTGCACTCTGATT
Organism: Callospermophilus lateralis; assembly: GCF_048772815.1. Classification (NCBI taxonomy): domain Eukaryota; kingdom Metazoa; phylum Chordata; class Mammalia; order Rodentia; family Sciuridae; genus Callospermophilus; species Callospermophilus lateralis. The sequence continues at coordinate 7,134 of NW_027517374.1, forward strand.
CCCATTATATTGTTCTACCTACTAATGGACAGTTCAGTTATATCCAGACCTCACCACCTCCCCCATTGAGTAAAACCCTTGTGAAGAGACATGTAGATGCCTTTATGAACATATTGATAATTTTTCATGGCAGTGTTTTCCAAAAACCAGTTAGTAAAATCAATTGATTCCTTTGCAGCCTGAAATTACCTTCATTCCAGTTTACTGGTATAAGAACCGCAGTATATCAGCAACCATTCTCCAATAGTAGTTCAGGCAGAAGTCATTCTAGATAACAAGCAGTGCCGGATCCTCCATGTATTTTACACAGCCCATGACGGGGGACATCCGTCCATTCGTTTAGAACAACTGATGTTTTATGCTGGCAATTTAGGTTTATTTAAAGGAGTGATTAGAAAACAGGTGAGACAGACTGATTAGATTCAGTATGTATGTTGGCTTTGTTTTTCTAGGCCTGAAGTTTTCACATTTCAATTAATTGTAGGTTAAGTATCAGGCAGATTCTTCACTGGGCTTCAAATGTGATAAAGTTGCTTCTTATTTTTAAGAAGGCCGTTGCAATCCTGCATTTATTTTACACCTCAGTGCTTGTTTTACACACAAGCACACACACCCACACACCACACACATCAACACACACACAAACACATAATTAGAGCACATTTAACACTCAAATAAAGCTTTACCTACTAATTCATAACTAGGGTATTTTTTTCATAAGTATTGTGTCTTGGTCTCTACTGGGGAAACATGGTTCAATGTGAGTTCTCTGGTTTGTTGTAGGGCAGTGAACGTTCACTTGTTGGCAATGATATAGAAATGGGGAGTAAGAGTTTAAAAGTTTTTACAGTAGGTAGGCAGAGTCAGAGTATGGAATCTAAGAATAAGAAATTGGGGAATTTCCTCTTTGTTTCTTCATTTCAACCTCCTAATAATTCATGTATATTTTCCAAAAGTCTCCCAGAAAACAAGGACTAGGTCAATCCACATATCAGTGAACCATAGCAGAATGCGATTCTGAATTTCATATAAACAGTCATAAAATCAAAAAGACAGGTGCTGGGGTTTTGGCTCAGCACTAGAGTGCTGGCTTCACACTTTCAAAGGTCCTGAGTTGGATCCCCAACACCATACGTGAAAGGAATGAATGAACCAATGCATGAGTGTATGATGAATGAATTAAAGGGATAAGGAGGAGGAGGAAGAGGAGGAGGAGGAGGAGAAATAGAAGAAGATGATGAGAAATTTGACAGAAGGGAAAAAGGGGAGGAGAGTGAGTTTAAAGTGTGGTTTCCAATTCCCAAACGTTAAATTACAGCAGACGGGATAGAGAGAGAAGATGGGAGGGCAGGAGAGGGGGGATAGTAGAGGCTAGAAAAGGTAGCAGAATACAACAGTTACTAACATGGCATTTTGTAAAAACGTGGATGTGTAAACAATGTGATTGTGCAATCTGTATATGGGGTCAAAATGGGAGTTCATAACTCACTTGAATCTAATGTAGGAAATATGGTATCTCAAGAGCTATGTAAGGTTTTAAGCAACCAATATAAAAAAGAGGTCTTCATTTTTCTTTGTAGTTGAGATCTCCTGTTTCCGTGACATGTTTAGTTGTGTTCTCTCCTTTAGTCCTCCCATGCTCTAGATATTCTGATATGGAAAAACTAGCTGAAATGCCCAACCAGTCTCTAAATCAGTGACACTTTTTCATTAAGCCTAAAGTCACTTTACAATTGCTATAGTCATTCAAAATACACTTCTTTGTTGGGAGTTTAAAAGATATTTCCATCATCTAGATTACAAGTGCCTAGAACTCCCATTCTTCTTTATGTAAGAGTGGCTTCATCAGATTAAATGCTGTTCTCTGGAATAACATAAAATAGGAATAATTGACTCATAAGATTCTTACGTAAACCATCTTTATTTACAAAATACTATCTTAAGAATTATTGTTTCATTGAGCTTCAATTGGAGCCAAAGTATAGTCAATTACTGAACTAAAAGCAGTTACTTAAAAACTAAAAATGAGAGATAAGTCAAATTACATTTGAAGAGAGCAACAGCATGAGGTTTCTTGTTTGGTTGAAAAAAAAGGTCCTCTTCTCATGAACTGACTCCTTGGGTCAACTGGAAACAAGGCACCTCTGACTGGAGGGAAAGGTGCCAACACAGAGCCAGAGCCAGTTGCTTGGTTTTTCAGCATGGAGAGGTGAATCAGGCACATCAGAGTCCAAAGGAGGCATATTAGGAATTCTGTGTTCTGCTGGTCCCGATGCTCTACCACAATTTGAGTAAAACCTATCTTGCCTTTGTAGAGGAAGACGTGCATCAGAAGAATATGGTTGGCCTGGCGGAGGGATCATCAGCCTGCTGGCCTGTTCCCCTGGAGGAGAGAGGGGCCCAGTCTGAGAAGGTGCTCTCTGAAAATCAGTGAACTTATGACAGCTGGATTCTCTTCCTTTACTGCTAGTCGCATGGTCCAGAGGATTCTCCAGGGCCCCTTGACCCTCTTCCTCCTCCCACTGGAGTGAAAGGTGAGAGTGTGAGTGGACCACTCTTTTCAGAATGAGGAGGTCTCCTTTCAGATGAAGGGTGACCTATTGGTGAGGGCCCATTTGGAGAAGGCTTTCTGCCCATTGCTGAGTTGGAAACATCCAGTGCATCATAGGGATCTTTTTCTACAAGTTCAAATCTAAGCTCCTTCTCAGTTAATTTCTGTCTGTTGCGTGCATTTTGTTTCCTGAAATAACTGAGGTTTCTTTCAGCAATCCGAGCTGCCAACTCACTAGCATGTGCTTCTTTCTCAGAGGAAATAATCTTCCCCAGACAGGAACGAATGGTACTCTGCAATTGTTCTTCAAGATATTGGGCTCTCTTTCTGTAGGTCTCCAGCTCTTTTATTGTATGGCTCATCTTTTCTTCGACTTTGGAAAGTTTCTCCTTTTGCTCCACACGGCAGTTTTCCTCCACTCTTAATTTCCTGTGCAGTTTCATCATATTTTCTTGATAGCGTTCCATCATGACTTTCAAGTTCTTCTGTAGGGTCTCATTCTCACTTTGCAGCTGTGCATTTTCTGACTGCAAGGATGCCTGTTCAGTCTGCAGACTTTTAAGGTGTTCTGTAAGGTCTTCCGTGGTTTTCTCCACTTCAGATGAGAAAGTGCATTTTTGATTTCTTCCTCCTTCCAAGATTTCTAAGGAGGCCGTTAGCTTATCACCATAAACCAGGTTCCTCAAAGCTCCTTTGGACTCATCCTCCAAGTGAGCACCAATTTCGGGTTCACTCGTCTTTCCCAGTTCCCGGTGACCACCATCCCTTTGGGCTCCCAGGCTTGGAGAAGATCTATCCTTCATCTTCAGCAAGCATTCACTCAGAGACTCCATGTGATTTTCTGTGTCCCTTAGAACTTGTTCTCCAGCTACTTTAGAGTCCTCTAATATGATTTTTGCTTTATATTGGACACCTCCTTGTTGCCTCTGTGCTTCAGCTTCTCCTTGTATTGTTGGTCTCTGGGTTGGCGGAAGTAGGGATCCTTCATTCAAAACCTCTTTGATTGCCAGCTTCAGTTCTTCCTCATTCACTTGAAAGAGTCTCCAGTTTGTTTTAGCTTCAGCTATTTGTGATCTGAGGGATTCAGATTCACCTTGGAGGGACTGTATCCTTCTTGATAGATGCGCCATCGTTTCATCCTGTTGACCATGTTGAGCCTTCTGTGCTTTGAGCTCTTCTTCTAGAAAGAGCATTTCAACGCCATGGCTGGATTCGGGCCTATGCAGCTTTTCGTCGGTTGCCTCCAGCTGTTGTGCTTCTCTTGAACCCTTCTCAAACCTGCAATCCTTTAAAGATGATTCTAAGCCTTCATGTTCTTTTTCAACAAGGCTCACTTTTTCAAGAAGTCCACATTTTGCCTCAATAAGTCCAGCAAGATTTAGAGCCAGCCTTTTTTCTCTTCCCACGTAAAGCCTGCTACGAACCGACTGAAAACCTCTCCAGAAAAGTGAGAGAACAGCAACAAATCCAGGAGCTGTACACATCACCAACTCCCAAGGAAAGCCATAAGGAAGATGGCCTGGCTTCATGTCTTCGGACAATGCTGCCACAACCCTGGGTGCTTCTTCCAGAACCACCCACTAGGATGGCTGAGAGGCAGCCCTTGGCTCCTCCATCACGCCAAGACAGCTTTGGCTCTTGCCACCACAACCACAGCCTGCCCAGGCAGGCCAACACAGGCTGTGGACACTCAGGTGTTTGGTCAGGAACTCCAACCTGCACCAGGCAACGGAGCAGACCACTGTGATCCCCTTCAGGGGCTGAGCGTATGGTGGGTGGTGGGCGTATGGCGGTGGGAGCCATGATCAAAGGCTCCCAGGAGCCTTGTTGTGCTCAACTGCCCATCAGGGGAGTCTTGTCCGCTTCCCTACCCAGTGCATCCTCATGTGCCACAGGTTTAGGTCCCTCCCACTCCAGCCAGAGAGAATTCCTCTCCATGCCACCCACCCCTTGATTTGGTTTAGGCCAGGCCAAGGCGGGGTTAGTAGGAAGATTCCATCCAGTCATAATAACATTCAGTTTGATGTCACTCAAATTCTAAAGCTGACTAAACTGTTCAAACAGCTTTTATGGCCTCTATTGGTCTTTGTGTCCCTTGCCTTTTGTTTGAGTGACTCAGTCCTTTCCCTGCCCTTGTGCTCTCCCTATTTCCTACCTTCCTTGCTTCCTTCCTCCCTTCCTGGGTTTTCTCCTTTTCTTCTTCCTTCTTTTCTACCTCCCTGCATCCCTCCAACTTTGCCTTCCTCCCTTCCAACTTTCTCTCTCCCCCTCCCTCCCTTTTCTTTTCTTGCAAGTGTTTGGGGTGAAAGTCCATGGCAGGCCAGCCCCAAGCTAGGCAAGGTCACTGCCACTGAGCTACAACATCCCCAGACCTGCTGCCACTTCCTATGCAAGTCACTTGAATTATCTCTAAAGAGAAACTCTCACATTAGTCTACTTTCAAAGTAATTTCAGAAGAGTTGCTAACATGGGCATAAATCAGTTATGACAAGTCATTTATGAAAAGCACGGCACAGCTAATGTTCCTCCAAAGAAGGAGTTGAAAACTTAATTGGTTTTCAGGTCAGCATTTCTAGACTAGTACAAACCCTCCTAATCCTGATCTCTCCTTAGTCCTATGATTTCTTGAAGTGTCCCCTTTGCTCCTGTTCATGGAGTCATGTGTACAGAAATTATACCTGGTTCTATTGAACTCTACTTAATTCTTTCTCACCTCTGTGCTCCTTTTGCCAAGTCACTCCTCAACACTTACTGTAACCCTTTCAATTTTTTGTCCATTTTCATTTAAAAAACTCTTTCAAAGATTGAACCATTTCGCATGCAGACACAGTCTTCTTGATCTGCTATTAATCCCCCACTACTGACATTGGAAGTTATTGAAATGTACACTTCCGGACCGTTTTCAGATTTTTGATTCCTGTATATCTATCTGTCTATCTATTTACAAACATAACATGGTATTCTGAAAGAATCGTTCTGCTTTTGGAGCTCTACATTGTGTTTTCCAGAAGCAGGCCTATTACACAGAGATGAATCCATGTTACCTAGATTGAGTTCAAACCGGAATGTGCACTCTGATTCCCATTATATTGTTCTACCTACTAATGGACAGTTCAGTTATATCCAGACCTCACCACCTCCCCCATTGAGTAAAACCCTTGTGAAGAGACATGTAGATGCCTTTATGAACATATTGATAATTTTTCATGGCAGTGTTTTCCAAAAACCAGTTAGTAAAATCAATTGATTCCTTTGCAGCCTGAAATTACCTTCATTCCAGTTTCCTGGTATAAGAACCGCAGTATATCAGCAACCATTCTCCAATAGTAGTTCAGGCAGAAGTCATTCTAGATAACAAGCAGTGCCGGATCCTCCATGTATTTTACACAGCCCATGACGGGGGACATCCGTCCATTCGTTTAGAACAACTGATGTTTTATGCTGGCAATTTAGGTTTATTTAAAGGAGTGATTAGAAAACAGGTGAGACAGACTGATTAGATTCAGTATGTATGTTGGCTTTGTTTTTCTAGGCCTGAAGTTTTCACATTTCAATTAATTGTAGGTTAAGTATCAGGCAGATTCTTCACTGGGCTTCAAATGTGATAAAGTTGCTTCTTATTTTTAAGAAGGCCGTTGCAATCCTGCATTTATTTTACACCTCAGTGCTTGTTTTACACACAAGCACACACACCCACACACCACACACATCAACACACACACAAACACATAATTAGAGCACATTTAACACTCAAATAAAGCTTTACCTACTAATTCATAACTAGGGTATTTTTTTCATAAGTATTGTGTCTTGGTCTCTACTGGGGAAACATGGTTCAATGTGAGTTCTCTGGTTTGTTGTAGGGCAGTGAACGTTCACTTGTTGGCAATGATATAGAAATGGGGAGTAAGAGTTTAAAAGTTTTTACAGTAGGTAGGCAGAGTCAGAGTATGGAATCTAAGAATAAGAAATTGGGGAATTTCCTCTTTGTTTCTTCATTTCAACCTCCTAATAATTCATGTATATTTTCCAAAAGTCTCCCAGAAAACAAGGACTAGGTCAATCCACATATCAGTGAACCATAGCAGAATGCGATTCTGAATTTCATATAAACAGTCATAAAATCAAAAAGACAGGTGCTGGGGTTTTGGCTCAGCACTAGAGTGCTGGCTTCACACTTTCAAAGGTCCTGAGTTGGATCCCCAACACCATACGTGAAAGGAATGAATGAACCAATGCATGAGTGTATGATGAATGAATTAAAGGGATAAGGAGGAGGAGGAAGAGGAGGAGGAGGAGGAGAAATAGAAGAAGATGATGAGAAATTTGACAGAAGGGAAAAAGGGGAGGAGAGTGAGTTTAAAGTGTGGTTTCCAATTCCCAAACGTTAAATTACAGCAGACGGGATAGAGAGAGAAGATGGGAGGGCAGGAGAGGGGGGATAGTAGAGGCTAGAAAAGGTAGCAGAATACAACAGTTACTAACATGGCATTTTGTAAAAACGTGGATGTGTAAACAATGTGATTGTGCAATCTGTATATGGGGTCAAAATGGGAGTTCATAACTCACTTGAATCTAATGTAGGAAATATGGTATCTCAAGAGCTATGTAAGGTTTTAAGCAACCAATATAAAAAAGAGGTCTTCATTTTTCTTTGTAGTTGAGATCTCCTGTTTCCGTGACATGTTTAGTTGTGTTCTCTCCTTTAGTCCTCCCATGCTCTAGATATTCTGATATGGAAAAACTAGCTGAAATGCCCAACCAGTCTCTAAATCAGTGACACTTTTTCATTAAGCCTAAAGTCACTTTACAATTGCTATAGTCATTCAAAATACACTTCTTTGTTGGGAGTTTAAAAGATATTTCCATCATCTAGATTACAAGTGCCTAGAACTCCCATTCTTCTTTATGTAAGAGTGGCTTCATCAGATTAAATGCTGTTCTCTGGAATAACATAAAATAGGAATAATTGACTCATAAGATTCTTACGTAAACCATCTTTATTTACAAAATACTATCTTAAGAATTATTGTTTCATTGAGCTTCAATTGGAGCCAAAGTATAGTCAATTACTGAACTAAAAGCAGTTACTTAAAAACTAAAAATGAGAGATAAGTCAAATTACATTTGAAGAGAGCAACAGCATGAGGTTTCTTGTTTGGTTGAAAAAAAAGGTCCTCTTCTCATGAACTGACTCCTTGGGTCAACTGGAAACAAGGCACCTCTGACTGGAGGGAAAGGTGCCAACACAGAGCCAGAGCCAGTTGCTTGGTTTTTCAGCATGGAGAGGTGAATCAGGCACATCAGAGTCCAAAGGAGGCATATTAGGAATTCTGTGTTCTGCTGGTCCCGATGCTCTACCACAATTTGAGTAAAACCTATCTTGCCTTTGTAGAGGAAGACGTGCATCAGAAGAATATGGTTGGCCTGGCGGAGGGATCATCAGCCTGCTGGCCTGTTCCCCTGGAGGAGAGAGGGGCCCAGTCTGAGAAGGTGCTCTCTGAAAATCAGTGAACTTATGACAGCTGGATTCTCTTCCTTTATTGCTAGTCGCATGGTCCAGAGGATTCTCCAGGGCCCCTTGACCCTCTTCCTCCTCCCACTGGAGTGAAAGGTGAGAGTGTGAGTGGACCACTCTTTTCAGAATGAGGAGGTCTCCTTTCAGATGAAGGGTGACCTATTGGTGAGGGCCCATTTGGAGAAGGCTTTCTGCCCATTGCTGAGTTGGAAACATCCAGTGCATCATAGGGATCTTTTTCTACAAGTTCAAATCTAAGCTCCTTCTCAGTTAATTTCTGTCTGTTGCGTGCATTTTGTTTCCTGAAATAACTGAGGTTTCTTTCAGCAATCCGAGCTGCCAACTCACTAGCATGTGCTTCTTTCTCAGAGGAAATAATCTTCCCCAGACAGGAACGAATGGTACTCTGCAATTGTTCTTCAAGATATTGGGCTCTCTTTCTGTAGGTCTCCAGCTCTTTTATTGTATGGCTCATCTTTTCTTCGACTTTGGAAAGTTTCTCCTTTTGCTCCACACGGCAGTTTTCCTCCACTCTTAATTTCCTGTGCAGTTTCATCATATTTTCTTGATAGCGTTCCATCATGACTTTCAAGTTCTTCTGTAGGGTCTCATTCTCACTTTGCAGCTGTGCATTTTCTGACTGCAAGGATGCCTGTTCAGTCTGCAGACTTTTAAGGTGTTCTGTAAGGTCTTCCGTGGTTTTCTCCACTTCAGATGAGAAAGTGCATTTTTGATTTCTTCCTCCTTCCAAGATTTCTAAGGAGGCCGTTAGCTTATCACCATAAACCAGGTTCCTCAAAGCTCCTTTGGACTCATCCTCCAAGTGAGCACCAATTTCGGGTTCACTCGTCTTTCCCAGTTCCCGGTGACCACCATCCCTTTGGGCTCCCAGGCTTGGAGAAGATCTATCCTTCATCTTCAGCAAGCATTCACTCAGAGACTCCATGTGATTTTCTGTGTCCCTTAGAACTTGTTCTCCAGCTACTTTAGAGTCCTCTAATATGATTTTTGCTTTATATTGGACACCTCCTTGTTGCCTCTGTGCTTCAGCTTCTCCTTGTATTGTTGGTCTCTGCGTTGGCGGAAGTAGGGATCCTTCATTCAAAACCTCTTTGATTGCCAGCTTCAGTTCTTCCTCATTCACTTGAAAGAGTCTCCAGTTTGTTTTAGCTTCAGCTATTTGTGATCTGAGGGATTCAGATTCACCTTGGAGGGACTGTATCCTTCTTGATAGATGCGCCATCGTTTCATCCTGTTGACCATGTTGAGCCTTCTGTGCTTTGAGCTCTTCTTCTAGAAAGAGCATTTCAACGCCATGGCTGGATTCGGGCCTATGCAGCTTTTCGTCGGTTGCCTCCAGCTGTTGTGCTTCTCTTGAACCCTTCTCAAACCTGCAATCCTTTAAAGATGATTCTAAGCCTTCATGTTCTTTTTCAACAAGGCTCACTTTTTCAAGAAGTCCACATTTTGCCTCAATAAGTCCAGCAAGATTTAGAGCCAGCCTTTTTTCTCTTCCCACGTAAAGCCTGCTACGAACCGACTGAAAACCTCTCCAGAAAAGTGAGAGAACAGCAACAAATCCAGGAGCTGTACACATCACCAACTCCCAAGGAAAGCCATAAGGAAGATGGCCTGGCTTCATGTCTTCGGACAATGCTGCCACAACCCTGGGTGCTTCTTCCAGAACCACCCACTAGGATGGCTGAGAGGCAGCCCTTGGCTCCTCCATCACGCCAAGACAGCTTTGGCTCTTGCCACCACAACCACAGCCTGCCCAGGCAGGCCAACACAGGCTGTGGACACTCAGGTGTTTGGTCAGGAACTCCAACCTGCACCAGGCAACGGAGCAGACCACTGTGATCCCCTTCAGGGGCTGAGCGTATGGTGGGTGGTGGGCGTATGGCGGTGGGAGCCATGATCAAAGGCTCCCAGGAGCCTTGTTGTGCTCAACTGCCCATCAGGGGAGTCTTGTCCGCTTCCCTACCCAGTGCATCCTCATGTGCCACAGGTTTAGGTCCCTCCCACTCCAGCCAGAGAGAATTCCTCTCCATGCCACCCACCCCTTGATTTGGTTTAGGCCAGGCCAAGGCGGGGTTAGTAGGAAGATTCCATCCAGTCATAATAACATTCAGTTTGATGTCACTCAAATTCTAAAGCTGACTAAACTGTTCAAACAGCTTTTATGGCCTCTATTGGTCTTTGTGTCCCTTGCCTTTTGTTTGAGTGACTCAGTCCTTTCCCTGCCCTTGTGCTCTCCCTATTTCCTACCTTCCTTGCTTCCTTCCTCCCTTCCTGGGTTTTCTCCTTTTCTTCTTCCTTCTTTTCTACCTCCCTGCATCCCTCCAACTTTGCCTTCCTCCCTTCCAACTTTCTCTCTCCCCCTCCCTCCCTTTTCTTTTCTTGCAAGTGTTTGGGGTGAAAGTCCATGGCAGGCCAGCCCCAAGCTAGGCAAGGTCACTGCCACTGAGCTACAACATCCCCAGACCTGCTGCCACTTCCTATGCAAGTCACTTGAATTATCTCTAAAGAGAAACTCTCACATTAGTCTACTTTCAAAGTAATTTCAGAAGAGTTGCTAACATGGGCATAAATCAGTTATGACAAGTCATTTATGAAAAGCACGGCACAGCTAATGTTCCTCCAAAGAAGGAGTTGAAAACTTAATTGGTTTTCAGGTCAGCATTTCTAGACTAGTACAAACCCTCCTAATCCTGATCTCTCCTTAGTCCTATGATTTCTTGAAGTGTCCCCTTTGCTCCTGTTCATGGAGTCATGTGTACAGAAATTATACCTGGTTCTATTGAACTCTACTTAATTCTTTCTCACCTCTGTGCTCCTTTTGCCAAGTCACTCCTCAACACTTACTGTAACCCTTTCAATTTTTTGTCCATTTTCATTTAAAAAACTCTTTCAAAGATTGAACCATTTCGCATGCAGACACAGTCTTCTTGATCTGCTATTAATCCCCCACTACTGACATTGGAAGTTATTGAAATGTACACTTCCGGACCGTTTTCAGATTTTTGATTCCTGTATATCTATCTGTCTATCTATTTACAAACATAACATGGTATTCTGAAAGAATCGTTCTGCTTTTGGAGCTCTACATTGTGTTTTCCAGAAGCAGGCCTATTACACAGAGATGAATCCATGTTACCTAGATTGAGTTCAAACCGGAATGTGCACTCTGATTCCCATTATATTGTTCTACCTACTAATGGACAGTTCAGTTATATCCAGACCTCACCACCTCCCCCATTGAGTAAAACCCTTGTGAAGAGACATGTAGATGCCTTTATGAACATATTGATAATTTTTCATGGCAGTGTTTTCCAAAAACCAGTTAGTAAAATCAATTGATTCCTTTGCAGCCTGAAATTACCTTCATTCCAGTTTCCTGGTATAAGAACCGCAGTATATCAGCAACCATTCTCCAATAGTAGTTCAGGCAGAAGTCATTCTAGATAACAAGCAGTGCCGGATCCTCCATGTATTTTACACAGCCCATGACGGGGGACATCCGTCCATTCGTTTAGAACAACTGATGTTTTATGCTGGCAATTTAGGTTTATTTAAAGGAGTGATTAGAAAACAGGTGAGACAGACTGATTAGATTCAGTATGTATGTTGGCTTTGTTTTTCTAGGCCTGAAGTTTTCACATTTCAATTAATTGTAGGTTAAGTATCAGGCAGATTCTTCACTGGGCTTCAAATGTGATAAAGTTGCTTCTTATTTTTAAGAAGGCCGTTGCAATCCTGCATTTATTTTACACCTCAGTGCTTGTTTTACACACAAGCACACACACCCACACACCACACACATCAACACACACACAAACACATAATTAGAGCACATTTAACACTCAAATAAAGCTTTACCTACTAATTCATAACTAGGGTATTTTTTTCATAAGTATTGTGTCTTGGTCTCTACTGGGGAAACATGGTTCAATGTGAGTTCTCTGGTTTGTTGTAGGGCAGTGAACGTTCACTTGTTGGCAATGATATAGAAATGGGGAGTAAGAGTTTAAAAGTTTTTACAGTAGGTAGGCAGAGTCAGAGTATGGAATCTAAGAATAAGAAATTGGGGAATTTCCTCTTTGTTTCTTCATTTCAACCTCCTAATAATTCATGTATATTTTCCAAAAGTCTCCCAGAAAACAAGGACTAGGTCAATCCACATATCAGTGAACCATAGCAGAATGCGATTCTGAATTTCATATAAACAGTCATAAAATCAAAAAGACAGGTGCTGGGGTTTTGGCTCAGCACTAGAGTGCTGGCTTCACACTTTCAAAGGTCCTGAGTTGGATCCCCAACACCATACGTGAAAGGAATGAATGAACCAATGCATGAGTGTATGATGAATGAATTAAAGGGATAAGGAGGAGGAGGAAGAGGAGGAGGAGGAGGAGAAATAGAAGAAGATGATGAGAAATTTGACAGAAGGGAAAAAGGGGAGGAGAGTGAGTTTAAAGTGTGGTTTCCAATTCCCAAACGTTAAATTACAGCAGACGGGATAGAGAGAGAAGATGGGAGGGCAGGAGAGGGGGGATAGTAGAGGCTAGAAAAGGTAGCAGAATACAACAGTTACTAACATGGCATTTTGTAAAAACGTGGATGTGTAAACAATGTGATTGTGCAATCTGTAAATGGGGTCAAAATGGGAGTTCATAACTCACTTGAATCTAATGTAGGAAATATGGTATCTCAAGAGCTATGTAAGGTTTTAAGCAACCAATATAAAAAAGAGGTCTTCATTTTTCTTTGTAGTTGAGATCTCCTGTTTCCGTGACATGTTTAGTTGTGTTCTCTCCTTTAGTCCTCCCATGCTCTAGATATTCTGATATGGAAAAACTAGCTGAAATGCCCAACCAGTCTCTAAATCAGTGACACTTTTTCATTAAGCCTAAAGTCACTTTACAATTGCTATAGTCATTCAAAATACACTTCTTTGTTGGGAGTTTAAAAGATATTTCCATCATCTAGATTACAAGTGCCTAGAACTCCCATTCTTCTTTATGTAAGAGTGGCTTCATCAGATTAAATGCTGTTCTCTGGAATAACATAAAATAGGAATAATTGACTCATAAGATTCTTACGTAAACCATCTTTATTTACAAAATACTATCTTAAGAATTATTGTTTCATTGAGCTTCAATTGGAGCCAAAGTATAGTCAATTACTGAACTAAAAGCAGTTACTTAAAAACTAAAAATGAGAGATAAGTCAAATTACATTTGAAGAGAGCAACAGCATGAGGTTTCTTGTTTGGTTGAAAAAAAAGGTCCTCTTCTCATGAACTGACTCCTTGGGTCAACTGGAAACAAGGCACCTCTGACTGGAGGGAAAGGTGCCAACACAGAGCCAGAGCCAGTTGCTTGGTTTTTCAGCATGGAGAGGTGAATCAGGCACATCAGAGTCCAAAGGAGGCATATTAGGAATTCTGTGTTCTGCTGGTCCCGATGCTCTACCACAATTTGAGTAAAACCTATCTTGCCTTTGTAGAGGAAGACGTGCATCAGAAGAATATGGTTGGCCTGGCGGAGGGATCATCAGCCTGCTGGCCTGTTCCCCTGGAGGAGAGAGGGGCCCAGTCTGAGAAGGTGCTCTCTGAAAATCAGTGAACTTATGACAGCTGGATTCTCTTCCTTTACTGCTAGTCGCATGGTCCAGAGGATTCTCCAGGGCCCCTTGACCCTCTTCCTCCTCCCACTGGAGTGAAAGGTGAGAGTGTGAGTGGACCACTCTTTTCAGAATGAGGAGTCGCTATCAAGAAATATGATGAAACTGCACAGGATTGAGTGGAGGCCATTTGGAGCAAGGCTTTCTGCCCAATGCTGAGAGGAAACATCCAGTCATAATAGAGCTGAGACCTACAAGAGAGCCAAATCTAAGATCATTCTCAGTTACATTTCTGTTCCTGTCTGGTGAATTTTGTTTCCTGAAATAACTGAGGTTTCTTTCAGCAATCCGAGCTAGCATGTGCTTCTTTCTCAGAGGAAATAATCTTCCCCAGACAGGAACGAATGGTACTCTGCAATTGTTCTTCAAGATATTGGGCTCTCTTTCTGTAGGTCTCCAGCTCTTTTATTGTATGGCTCATCTTTTCTTCGACTTTGGAAAGTTTCTCCTTTTGCTCCACACGGCAGTTTTCCTCCACTCTTAATTTCCTGTGCAGTTTCATCATATTTTCTTGATAGCGTTCCATCATGACTTGAAAGTTCTTCTGTAGGGTCTCATTCTCACTTTGCAGCTGTGCATTTTCTGACTGCAAGGATGCCTGTTCAGTCTGCAGACTTTTAAGGTGTTCTGTAAGGTCTTCCGTGGTTTTCTCCACTTCAGATGAGAAAGTGCATTTTTGATTTCTTCCTCCTTCCAAGATTTCTAAGGAGGCCGTTAGCTTATCACCATAAACCAGGTTCCTCAAAGCTCCTTTGGACTCATCCTCCAAGTGAGCACCAATTTCGGGTTCACTCGTCTTTCCCAGTTCCCGGTGACCACCATCCCTTTGGGCTCCCAGGCTTGGAGAAGATCTATCCTTCATCTTCAGCAAGCATTCACTCAGAGACTCCATGTGATTTTCTGTGTCCCTTAGAACTTGTTCTCCAGCTACTTTAGAGTCCTCTAATATGATTTTTGCTTTATATTGGACACCTCCTTGTTGCCTCTGTGCTTCAGCTTCTCCTTGTATTGTTGGTCTCTGCGTTGGCGGAAGTAGGGATCCTTCATTCAAAACCTCTTTGATTGCCAGCTTCAGTTCTTCCTCATTCACTTGAAAGAGTCTCCAGTTTGTTTTAGCTTCAGCTATTTGTGATCTGAGGGATTCAGATTCACCTTGGAGGGACTGTATCCTTCTTGATAGATGCGCCATCGTTTCATCCTGTTGACCATGTTGAGCCTTCTGTGCTTTGAGCTCTTCTTCTAGAAAGAGCATTTCAATGCCATGGCTGGATTCGGGCCTATGCAGCTTTTCGTCGGTTGCCTCCAGCTGTTGTGCTTCTCTTGAACCCTTCTCAAACCTGCAATCCTTTAAAGATGATTCTAAGCCTTCATGTTCTTTTTCAACAAGGCTCACTTTTTCAAGAAGTCCACATTTTTGCCTCAATAAGTCCAGCAAGATTTAGAGCCAGCCTTTTTTCTCTTCCCACGTAAAGCCTGCTACGAACCGACTGAAAACCTCTCCAGAAAAGTGAGAGAACAGCAACAAAATCCAGGAGCTGTACACATCACCAACTCCCAAGGAAAGCCATAAGGAAGATGGCCTGGCTTCATGTCTTCGGACAATGCTGCCACACCCTGGGTGCTTCTTCCAGAACCACCCACTAGGATGGCTGAGAGGCAGCCTTGGCTCCTCCATCACGCCAAGACAGCTTTGGCTCTTGCCACCACAACCACAGCCTGCCCAGGCAGGCCAACACAGGCTGTGGACACTCAGGTGTTTGGTCAGGAACTCCAACCTGCACCAGGCAACGGAGCAGACCACTGTGATCCCCTTCAGGGGCTGAGCGTATGGTGGGTGGTGGGCGTATGGCGGTGGGAGCCATGATCAAAGGCTCCCAGGAGCCTTGTTGTGCTCAACTGCCCATCAGGGGAGTCTTGTCCGCTTCCCTACCCAGTGCATCCTCATGTGCCACAGGTTTAGGTCCCTCCCACTCCAGCCAGAGAGAATTCCTCTCCATGCCACCCACCCCTTGATTTGGTTTAGGCCAGGCCAAGGCGGGGTTAGTAGGAAGATTCCATCCAGTCATAATAACATTCAGTTTGATGTCACTCAAATTCTAAAGCTGACTAAACTGTTCAAACAGCTTTTATGGCCTCTATTGGTCTTTGTGTCCCTTGCCTTTTGTTTGAGTGACTCAGTCCTTTCCCTGCCCTTGTGCTCTCCCTATTTCCTACCTTCCTTGCTTCCTTCCTCCCTTCCTGGGTTTTCTCCTTTTCTTCTTCCTTCTTTTCTACCTCCCTGCATCCCTCCAACTTTGCCTTCCTCCCTTCCAACTTTCTCTCTCCCCCTCCCTCCCTTTTCTTTTCTTGCAAGTGTTTGGGGTGAAAGTCCATGGCAGGCCAGCCCCAAGCTAGGCAAGGTCACTGCCACTGAGCTACAACATCCCCAGACCTGCTGCCACTTCCTATGCAAGTCACTTGAATTATCTCTAAAGAGAAACTCTCACATTAGTCTACTTTCAAAGTAATTTCAGAAGAGTTGCTAACATGGGCATAAATCAGTTATGACAAGTCATTTATGAAAAGCACGGCACAGCTAATGTTCCTCCAAAGAAGGAGTTGAAAACTTAATTGGTTTTCAGGTCAGCATTTCTAGACTAGTACAAACCCTCCTAATCCTGATCTCTCCTTAGTCCTATGATTTCTTGAAGTGTCCCCTTTGCTCCTGTTCATGGAGTCATGTGTACAGAAATTATACCTGGTTCTATTGAACTCTACTTAATTCTTTCTCACCTCTGTGCTCCTTTTGCCAAGTCACTCCTCAACACTTACTGTAACCCTTTCAATTTTTTGTCCATTTTCATTTAAAAAACTCTTTCAAAGATTGAACCATTTCGCATGCAGACACAGTCTTCTTGATCTGCTATTAATCCCCCACTACTGACATTGGAAGTTATTGAAATGTACACTTCCGGACCGTTTTCAGATTTTTGATTCCTGTATATCTATCTGTCTATCTATTTACAAACATAACATGGTATTCTGAAAGAATCGTTCTGCTTTTGGAGCTCTACATTGTGTTTTCCAGAAGCAGGCCTATTACACAGAGATGAATCCATGTTACCTAGATTGAGTTCAAACCGGAATGTGCACTCTGATTCCCATTATATTGTTCTACCTACTAATGGACAGTTCAGTTATATCCAGACCTCACCACCTCCCCCATTGAGTAAAACCCTTGTGAAGAGACATGTAGATGCCTTTATGAACATATTGATAATTTTTCATGGCAGTGTTTTCCAAAAACCAGTTAGTAAAATCAATTGATTCCTTTGCAGCCTGAAATTACCTTCATTCCAGTTTCCTGGTATAAGAACCGCAGTATATCAGCAACCATTCTCCAATAGTAGTTCAGGCAGAAGTCATTCTAGATAACAAGCAGTGCCGGATCCTCCATGTATTTTACACAGCCCATGACGGGGGACATCCGTCCATTCGTTTAGAACAACTGATGTTTTATGCTGGCAATTTAGGTTTATTTAAAGGAGTGATTAGAAAACAGGTGAGACAGACTGATTAGATTCAGTATGTATGTTGGCTTTGTTTTTCTAGGCCTGAAGTTTTCACATTTCAATTAATTGTAGGTTAAGTATCAGGCAGATTCTTCACTGGGCTTCAAATGTGATAAAGTTGCTTCTTATTTTTAAGAAGGCCGTTGCAATCCTGCATTTATTTTACACCTCAGTGCTTGTTTTACACACAAGCACACACACCCACACACCACACACATCAACACACACACAAACACATAATTAGAGCACATTTAACACTCAAATAAAGCTTTACCTACTAATTCATAACTAGGGTATTTTTTTCATAAGTATTGTGTCTTGGTCTCTACTGGGGAAACATGGTTCAATGTGAGTTCTCTGGTTTGTTGTAGGGCAGTGAACGTTCACTTGTTGGCAATGATATAGAAATGGGGAGTAAGAGTTTAAAAGTTTTTACAGTAGGTAGGCAGAGTCAGAGTATGGAATCTAAGAATAAGAAATTGGGGAATTTCCTCTTTGTTTCTTCATTTCAACCTCCTAATAATTCATGTATATTTTCCAAAAGTCTCCCAGAAAACAAGGACTAGGTCAATCCACATATCAGTGAACCATAGCAGAATGCGATTCTGAATTTCATATAAACAGTCATAAAATCAAAAAGACAGGTGCTGGGGTTTTGGCTCAGCACTAGAGTGCTGGCTTCACACTTTCAAAGGTCCTGAGTTGGATCCCCAACACCATACGTGAAAGGAATGAATGAACCAATGCATGAGTGTATGATGAATGAATTAAAGGGATAAGGAGGAGGAGGAAGAGGAGGAGGAGGAGGAGAAATAGAAGAAGATGATGAGAAATTTGACAGAAGGGAAAAAGGGGAGGAGAGTGAGTTTAAAGTGTGGTTTCCAATTCCCAAACGTTAAATTACAGCAGACGGGATAGAGAGAGAAGATGGGAGGGCAGGAGAGGGGGGATAGTAGAGGCTAGAAAAGGTAGCAGAATACAACAGTTACTAACATGGCATTTTGTAAAAACGTGGATGTGTAAACAATGTGATTGTGCAATCTGTATATGGGGTCAAAATGGGAGTTCATAACTCACTTGAATCTAATGTAGGAAATATGGTATCTCAAGAGCTATGTAAGGTTTTAAGCAACCAATATAAAAAAGAGGTCTTCATTTTTCTTTGTAGTTGAGATCTCCTGTTTCCGTGACATGTTTAGTTGTGTTCTCTCCTTTAGTCCTCCCATGCTCTAGATATTCTGATATGGAAAAACTAGCTGAAATGCCCAACCAGTCTCTAAATCAGTGACACTTTTTCATTAAGCCTAAAGTCACTTTACAATTGCTATAGTCATTCAAAATACACTTCTTTGTTGGGAGTTTAAAAGATATTTCCATCATCTAGATTACAAGTGCCTAGAACTCCCATTCTTCTTTATGTAAGAGTGGCTTCATCAGATTAAATGCTGTTCTCTGGAATAACATAAAATAGGAATAATTGACTCATAAGATTCTTACGTAAACCATCTTTATTTACAAAATACTATCTTAAGAATTATTGTTTCATTGAGCTTCAATTGGAGCCAAAGTATAGTCAATTACTGAACTAAAAGCAGTTACTTAAAAACTAAAAATGAGAGATAAGTCAAATTACATTTGAAGAGAGCAACAGCATGAGGTTTCTTGTTTGGTTGAAAAAAAAGGTCCTCTTCTCATGAACTGACTCCTTGGGTCAACTGGAAACAAGGCACCTCTGACTGGAGGGAAAGGTGCCAACACAGAGCCAGAGCCAGTTGCTTGGTTTTTCAGCATGGAGAGGTGAATCAGGCACATCAGAGTCCAAAGGAGGCATGTTAGGAATTCTGTGTTCTGCTGGTCCCGATGCTCTACCACAATTTGAGTAAAACCTATCTTGCCTTTGTAGAGGAAGACGTGCATCAGAAGAATATGGTTGGCCTGGCGGAGGGATCATCAGCCTGCTGGCCTGTTCCCCTGGAGGAGAGAGGGGCCCAGTCTGAGAAGGTGCTCTCTGAAAATCAGTGAACTTATGACAGCTGGATTCTCTTCCTTTACTGCTAGTCGCATGGTCCAGAGGATTCTCCAGGGCCCCTTGACCCTCTTCCTCCTCCCACTGGAGTGAAAGGTGAGAGTGTGAGTGGACCACTCTTTTCAGAATGAGGAGGTCTCCTTTCAGATGAAGGGTGACCTATTGGTGAGGGCCCATTTGGAGAAGGCTTTCTGCCCATTGCTGAGTTGGAAACATCCAGTGCATCATAGGGATGTTTTTCTACAAGTTCAAATCTAAGCTCCTTCTCAGTTAATTTCTGTCTGTTGCGTGCATTTTGTTTCCTGAAATAACTGAGGTTTCTTTCAGCAATCCGAGCTGCCAACTCACTAGCATGTGCTTCTTTCTCAGAGGAAATAATCTTCCCCAGACAGGAACGAATGGTACTCTGCAATTGTTCTTCAAGATATTGGGCTCTCTTTCTGTAGGTCTCCAGCTCTTTTATTGTATGGCTCATCTTTTCTTCGACTTTGGAAAGTTTCTCCTTTTGCTCCACACGGCAGTTTTCCTCCACTCTTAATTTCCTGTGCAGTTTCATCATATTTTCTTGATAGCGTTCCATCATGACTTGAAAGTTCTTCTGTAGGGTCTCATTCTCACTTTGCAGCTGTGCATTTTCTGACTGCAAGGATGCCTGTTCAGTCTGCAGACTTTTAAGGTGTTCTGTAAGGTCTTCCGTGGTTTTCTCCACTTCAGATGAGAAAGTGCATTTTTGATTTCTTCCTCCTTCCAAGATTTCTAAGGAGGCCGTTAGCTTATCACCATAAACCAGGTTCCTCAAAGCTCCTTTGGACTCATCCTCCAAGTGAGCACCAATTTCGGGTTCACTCGTCTTTCCCAGTTCCCGGTGACCACCATCCCTTTGGGCTCCCAGGCTTGGAGAAGATCTATCCTTCATCTTCAGCAAGCATTCACTCAGAGACTCCATGTGATTTTCTGTGTCCCTTAGAACTTGTTCTCCAGCTACTTTAGAGTCCTCTAATATGATTTTTGCTTTATATTGGACACCTCCTTGTTGCCTCTGTGCTTCAGCTTCTCCTTGTATTGTTGGTCTCTGCGTTGGCGGAAGTAGGGATCCTTCATTCAAAACCTCTTTGATTGCCAGCTTCAGTTCTTCCTCATTCACTTGAAAGAGTCTCCAGTTTGTTTTAGCTTCAGCTATTTGTGATCTGAGGGATTCAGATTCACCTTGGAGGGACTGTATCCTTCTTGATAGATGCGCCATCGTTTCATCCTGTTGACCATGTTGAGCCTTCTGTGCTTTGAGCTCTTCTTCTAGAAAGAGCATTTCAACGCCATGGCTGGATTCGGGCCTATGCAGCTTTTCGTCGGTTGCCTCCAGCTGTTGTGCTTCTCTTGAACCCTTCTCAAACCTGCAATCCTTTAAAGATGATTCTAAGCCTTCATGTTCTTTTTCAACAAGGCTCACTTTTTCAAGAAGTCCACATTTTGCCTCAATAAGTCCAGCAAGATTTAGAGCCAGCCTTTTTTCTCTTCCCACGTAAAGCCTGCTACGAACCGACTGAAAACCTCTCCAGAAAAGTGAGAGAACAGCAACAAATCCAGGAGCTGTACACATCACCAACTCCCAAGGAAAGCCATAAGGAAGATGGCCTGGCTTCATGTCTTCGGACAATGCTGCCACAACCCTGGGTGCTTCTTCCAGAACCACCCACTAGGATGGCTGAGAGGCAGCCCTTGGCTCCTCCATCACGCCAAGACAGCTTTGGCTCTTGCCACCACAACCACAGCCTGCCCAGGCAGGCCAACACAGGCTGTGGACACTCAGGTGTTTGGTCAGGAACTCCAACCTGCACCAGGCAACGGAGCAGACCACTGTGATCCCCTTCAGGGGCTGAGCGTATGGTGGGTGGTGGGCGTATGGCGGTGGGAGCCATGATCAAAGGCTCCCAGGAGCCTTGTTGTGCTCAACTGCCCATCAGGGGAGTCTTGTCCGCTTCCCTACCCAGTGCATCCTCATGTGCCACAGGTTTAGGTCCCTCCCACTCCAGCCAGAGAGAATTCCTCTCCATGCCACCCACCCCTTGATTTGGTTTAGGCCAGGCCAAGGCGGGGTTAGTAGGAAGATTCCATCCAGTCATAATAACATTCAGTTTGATGTCACTCAAATTCTAAAGCTGACTAAACTGTTCAAACAGCTTTTATGGCCTCTATTGGTCTTTGTGTCCCTTGCCTTTTGTTTGAGTGACTCAGTCCTTTCCCTGCCCTTGTGCTCTCCCTATTTCCTACCTTCCTTGCTTCCTTCCTCCCTTCCTGGGTTTTCTCCTTTTCTTCTTCCTTCTTTTCTACCTCCCTGCATCCCTCCAACTTTGCCTTCCTCCCTTCCAACTTTCTCTCTCCCCCTCCCTCCCTTTTCTTTTCTTGCAAGTGTTTGGGGTGAAAGTCCATGGCAGGCCAGCCCCAAGCTAGGCAAGGTCACTGCCACTGAGCTACAACATCCCCAGACCTGCTGCCACTTCCTATGCAAGTCACTTGAATTATCTCTAAAGAGAAACTCTCACATTAGTCTACTTTCAAAGTAATTTCAGAAGAGTTGCTAACATGGGCATAAATCAGTTATGACAAGTCATTTATGAAAAGCACGGCACAGCTAATGTTCCTCCAAAGAAGGAGTTGAAAACTTAATTGGTTTTCAGGTCAGCATTTCTAGACTAGTACAAACCCTCCTAATCCTGATCTCTCCTTAGTCCTATGATTTCTTGAAGTGTCCCCTTTGCTCCTGTTCATGGAGTCATGTGTACAGAAATTATACCTGGTTCTATTGAACTCTACTTAATTCTTTCTCACCTCTGTGCTCCTTTTGCCAAGTCACTCCTCAACACTTACTGTAACCCTTTCAATTTTTTGTCCATTTTCATTTAAAAAACTCTTTCAAAGATTGAACCATTTCGCATGCAGACACAGTCTTCTTGATCTGCTATTAATCCCCCACTACTGACATTGGAAGTTATTGAAATGTACACTTCCGGACCGTTTTCAGATTTTTGATTCCTGTATATCTATCTGTCTATCTATTTACAAACATAACATGGTATTCTGAAAGAATCGTTCTGCTTTTGGAGCTCTACATTGTGTTTTCCAGAAGCAGGCCTATTACACAGAGATGAATCCATGTTACCTAGATTGAGTTCAAACCGGAATGTGCACTCTGATTCCCATTATATTGTTCTACCTACTAATGGACAGTTCAGTTATATCCAGACCTCACCACCTCCCCCATTGAGTAAAACCCTTGTGAAGAGACATGTAGATGCCTTTATGAACATATTGATAATTTTTCATGGCAGTGTTTTCCAAAAACCAGTTAGTAAAATCAATTGATTCCTTTGCAGCCTGAAATTACCTTCATTCCAGTTTCCTGGTATAAGAACCGCAGTATATCAGCAACCATTCTCCAATAGTAGTTCAGGCAGAAGTCATTCTAGATAACAAGCAGTGCCGGATCCTCCATGTATTTTACACAGCCCATGACGGGGGACATCCGTCCATTCGTTTAGAACAACTGATGTTTTATGCTGGCAATTTAGGTTTATTTAAAGGAGTGATTAGAAAACAGGTGAGACAGACTGATTAGATTCAGTATGTATGTTGGCTTTGTTTTTCTAGGCCTGAAGTTTTCACATTTCAATTAATTGTAGGTTAAGTATCAGGCAGATTCTTCACTGGGCTTCAAATGTGATAAAGTTGCTTCTTATTTTTAAGAAGGCCGTTGCAATCCTGCATTTATTTTACACCTCAGTGCTTGTTTTACACACAAGCACACACACCCACACACCACACACATCAACACACACACAAACACATAATTAGAGCACATTTAACACTCAAATAAAGCTTTACCTACTAATTCATAACTAGGGTATTTTTTTCATAAGTATTGTGTCTTGGTCTCTACTGGGGAAACATGGTTCAATGTGAGTTCTCTGGTTTGTTGTAGGGCAGTGAACGTTCACTTGTTGGCAATGATATAGAAATGGGGAGTAAGAGTTTAAAAGTTTTTACAGTAGGTAGGCAGAGTCAGAGTATGGAATCTAAGAATAAGAAATTGGGGAATTTCCTCTTTGTTTCTTCATTTCAACCTCCTAATAATTCATGTATATTTTCCAAAAGTCTCCCAGAAAACAAGGACTAGGTCAATCCACATATCAGTGAACCATAGCAGAATGCGATTCTGAATTTCATATAAACAGTCATAAAATCAAAAAGACAGGTGCTGGGGTTTTGGCTCAGCACTAGAGTGCTGGCTTCACACTTTCAAAGGTCCTGAGTTGGATCCCCAACACCATACGTGAAAGGAATGAATGAACCAATGCATGAGTGTATGATGAATGAATTAAAGGGATAAGGAGGAGGAGGAAGAGGAGGAGGAGGAGGAGAAATAGAAGAAGATGATGAGAAATTTGACAGAAGGGAAAAAGGGGAGGAGAGTGAGTTTAAAGTGTGGTTTCCAATTCCCAAACGTTAAATTACAGCAGACGGGATAGAGAGAGAAGATGGGAGGGCAGGAGAGGGGGGATAGTAGAGGCTAGAAAAGGTAGCAGAATACAACAGTTACTAACATGGCATTTTGTAAAAACGTGGATGTGTAAACAATGTGATTGTGCAATCTGTATATGGGGTCAAAATGGGAGTTCATAACTCACTTGAATCTAATGTAGGAAATATGGTATCTCAAGAGCTATGTAAGGTTTTAAGCAACCAATATAAAAAAGAGGTCTTCATTTTTCTTTGTAGTTGAGATCTCCTGTTTCCGTGACATGTTTAGTTGTGTTCTCTCCTTTAGTCCTCCCATGCTCTAGATATTCTGATATGGAAAAACTAGCTGAAATGCCCAACCAGTCTCTAAATCAGTGACACTTTTTCATTAAGCCTAAAGTCACTTTACAATTGCTATAGTCATTCAAAATACACTTCTTTGTTGGGAGTTTAAAAGATATTTCCATCATCTAGATTACAAGTGCCTAGAACTCCCATTCTTCTTTATGTAAGAGTGGCTTCATCAGATTAAATGCTGTTCTCTGGAATAACATAAAATAGGAATAATTGACTCATAAGATTCTTACGTAAACCATCTTTATTTACAAAATACTATCTTAAGAATTATTGTTTCATTGAGCTTCAATTGGAGCCAAAGTATAGTCAATTACTGAACTAAAAGCAGTTACTTAAAAACTAAAAATGAGAGATAAGTCAAATTACATTTGAAGAGAGCAACAGCATGAGGTTTCTTGTTTGGCTGAAAAAAAAGGTCCTCTTCTCATGAACTGACTCCTTGGGTCAACTGGAAACAAGGCACCTCTGACTGGAGGGAAAGGTGCCAACACAGAGCCAGAGCCAGTTGCTTGGTTTTTCAGCATGGAGAGGTGAATCAGGCACATCAGAGTCCAAAGGAGGCATATTAGGAATTCTGTGTTCTGCTGGTCCCGATGCTCTACCACAATTTGAGTAAAACCTATCTTGCCTTTGTAGAGGAAGACGTGCATCAGAAGAATATGGTTGGCCTGGCGGAGGGATCATCAGCCTGCTGGCCTGTTCCCCTGGAGGAGAGAGGGGCCCAGTCTGAGAAGGTGCTCTCTGAAAATCAGTGAACTTATGACAGCTGGATTCTCTTCCTTTACTGCTAGTCGCATGGTCCAGAGGATTCTCCAGGGCCCCTTGACCCTCTTCCTCCTCCCACTGGAGTGAAAGGTGAGAGTGTGAGTGGACCACTCTTTTCAGAATGAGGAGGTCTCCTTTCAGATGAAGGGTGACCTATTGGTGAGGGCCCATTTGGAGAAGGCTTTCTGCCCATTGCTGAGTTGGAAACATCCAGTGCATCATAGGGATCTTTTTCTACAAGTTCAAATCTAAGCTCCTTCTCAGTTAATTTCTGTCTGTTGCGTGCATTTTGTTTCCTGAAATAACTGAGGTTTCTTTCAGCAATCCGAGCTGCCAACTCACTAGCATGTGCTTCTTTCTCAGAGGAAATAATCTTCCCCAGACAGGAACGAATGGTACTCTGCAATTGTTCTTCAAGATATTGGGCTCTCTTTCTGTAGGTCTCCAGCTCTTTTATTGTATGGCTCATCTTTTCTTCGACTTTGGAAAGTTTCTCCTTTTGCTCCACACGGCAGTTTTCCTCCACTCTTAATTTCCTGTGCAGTTTCATCATATTTTCTTGATAGCATTCCATCATGACTTGAAAGTTCTTCTGTAGGGTCTCATTCTCACTTTGCAGCTGTGCATTTTCTGACTGCAAGGATGCCTGTTCAGTCTGCAGACTTTTAAGGTGTTCTGTAAGGTCTTCCGTGGTTTTCTCCACTTCAGATGAGAAAGTGCATTTTTGATTTCTTCCTCCTTCCAAGATTTCTAAGGAGGCCGTTAGCTTATCACCATAAACCAGGTTCCTCAAAGCTCCTTTGGACTCATCCTCCAAGTGAGCACCAATTTCGGGTTCACTCGTCTTTCCCAGTTCCCGGTGACCACCATCCCTTTGGGCTCCCAGGCTTGGAGAAGATCTATCCTTCATCTTCAGCAAGCATTCACTCAGAGACTCCATGTGATTTTCTGTGTCCCTTAGAACTTGTTCTCCAGCTACTTTAGAGTCCTCTAATATGATTTTTGCTTTATATTGGACACCTCCTTGTTGCCTCTGTGCTTCAGCTTCTCCTTGTATTGTTGGTCTCTGGGTTGGCGGAAGTAGGGATCCTTCATTCAAAACCTCTTTGATTGCCAGCTTCAGTTCTTCCTCATTCACTTGAAAGAGTCTCCAGTTTGTTTTAGCTTCAGCTATTTGTGATCTGAGGGATTCAGATTCACCTTGGAGGGACTGTATCCTTCTTGATAGATGCGCCATCGTTTCATCCTGTTGACCATGTTGAGCCTTCTGTGCTTTGAGCTCTTCTTCTAGAAAGAGCATTTCAACGCCATGGCTGGATTCGGGCCTATGCAGCTTTTCGTCGGTTGCCTCCAGCTGTTGTGCTTCTCTTGAACCCTTCTCAAACCTGCAATCCTTTAAAGATGATTCTAAGCCTTCATGTTCTTTTTCAACAAGGCTCACTTTTTCAAGAAGTCCACATTTTGCCTCAATAAGTCCAGCAAGATTTAGAGCCAGCCTTTTTTCTCTTCCCACGTAAAGCCTGCTACGAACCGACTGAAAACCTCTCCAGAAAAGTGAGAGAACAGCAACAAATCCAGGAGCTGTACACATCACCAACTCCCAAGGAAAGCCATAAGGAAGATGGCCTGGCTTCATGTCTTCGGACAATGCTGCCACAACCCTGGGTGCTTCTTCCAGAACCACCCACTAGGATGGCTGAGAGGCAGCCCTTGGCTCCTCCATCAGGCCAAGACAGCTTTGGCTCTTGCCACCACAACCACAGCCTGCCCAGGCAGGCCAACACAGGCTGTGGACACTCAGGTGTTTGGTCAGGAACTCCAACCTGCACCAGGCAACGGAGCAGACCACTGTGATCCCCTTCAGGGGCTGAGCGTATGGTGGGTGGTGGGCGTATGGCGGTGGGAGCCATGATCAAAGGCTCCCAGGAGCCTTGTTGTGCTCAACTGCCCATCAGGGGAGTCTTGTCCGCTTCCCTACCCAGTGCATCCTCATGTGCCACAGGTTTAGGTCCCTCCCACTCCAGCCAGAGAGAATTCCTCTCCATGCCACCCACCCCTTGATTTGGTTTAGGCCAGGCCAAGGCGGGGTTAGTAGGAAGATTCCATCCAGTCATAATAACATTCAGTTTGATGTCACTCAAATTCTAAAGCTGACTAAACTGTTCAAACAGCTTTTATGGCCTCTATTGGTCTTTGTGTCCCTTGCCTTTTGTTTGAGTGACTCAGTCCTTTCCCTGCCCTTGTGCTCTCCCTATTTCCTACCTTCCTTGCTTCCTTCCTCCCTTCCTGGGTTTTCTCCTTTTCTTCTTCCTTCTTTTCTACCTCCCTGCATCCCTCCAACTTTGCCTTCCTCCCTTCCAACTTTCTCTCTCCCCCTCCCTCCCTTTTCTTTTCTTGCAAGTGTTTGGGGTGAAAGTCCATGGCAGGCCAGCCCCAAGCTAGGCAAGGTCACTGCCACTGAGCTACAACATCCCCAGACCTGCTGCCACTTCCTATGCAAGTCACTTGAATTATCTCTAAAGAGAAACTCTCACATTAGTCTACTTTCAAAGTAATTTCAGAAGAGTTGCTAACATGGGCATAAATCAGTTATGACAAGTCATTTATGAAAAGCACGGCACAGCTAATGTTCCTCCAAAGAAGGAGTTGAAAACTTAATTGGTTTTCAGGTCAGCATTTCTAGACTAGTACAAACCCTCCTAATCCTGATCTCTCCTTAGTCCTATGATTTCTTGAAGTGTCCCCTTTGCTCCTGTTCATGGAGTCATGTGTACAGAAATTATACCTGGTTCTATTGAACTCTACTTAATTCTTTCTCACCTCTGTGCTCCTTTTGCCAAGTCACTCCTCAACACTTACTGTAACCCTTTCAATTTTTTGTCCATTTTCATTTAAAAAACTCTTTCAAAGATTGAACCATTTCGCATGCAGACACAGTCTTCTTGATCTGCTATTAATCCCCCACTACTGACATTGGAAGTTATTGAAATGTACACTTCCGGACCGTTTTCAGATTTTTGATTCCTGTATATCTATCTGTCTATCTATTTACAAACATAACATGGTATTCTGAAAGAATCGTTCTGCTTTTGGAGCTCTACATTGTGTTTTCCAGAAGCAGGCCTATTACACAGAGATGAATCCATGTTACCTAGATTGAGTTCAAACCGGAATGTGCACTCTGATTCCCATTATATTGTTCTACCTACTAATGGACAGTTCAGTTATATCCAGACCTCACCACCTCCCCCATTGAGTAAAACCCTTGTGAAGAGACATGTAGATGCCTTTATGAACATATTGATAATTTTTCATGGCAGTGTTTTCCAAAAACCAGTTAGTAAAATCAATTGATTCCTTTGCAGCCTGAAATTACCTTCATTCCAGTTTCCTGGTATAAGAACCGCAGTATATCAGCAACAATTCTCCAATAGTAGTTCAGGCAGAAGTCATTCTAGATAACAAGCAGTGCCGGAACCTCCATGTATTTTACACAGCCCATGACGGGGGACATCCGTCCATTCGTTTAGAACAACTGATGTTTTATGCTGGCAATTTAGGTTTATTTAAAGGAGTGATTAGAAAACAGGTGAGACAGACTGATTAGATTCAGTATGTATGTTGGCTTTGTTTTTCTAGGCCTGAAGTTTTCACATTTCAATTAATTGTAGGTTAAGTATCAGGCAGATTCTTCACTGGGCTTCAAATGTGATAAAGTTGCTTCTTATTTTTAAGAAGGCCGTTGCAATCCTGCATTTATTTTACACCTCAGTGCTTGTTTTACACACAAGCACACACACCCACACACCACACACATCAACACACACACAAACACATAATTAGAGCACATTTAACACTCAAATAAAGCTTTACCTACTAATTCATAACTAGGGTATTTTTTTCATAAGTATAGTGTCTTGGTCTCTACTGGGGAAACATGGTTCAATGTGAGTTCTCTGGTTTGTTGTAGGGCAGTGAACGTTCACTTGTTGGCAATGATATAGAAATGGGGAGTAAGAGTTTAAAAGTTTTTACAGTAGGTAGGCAGAGTCAGAGTATGGAATCTAAGAATAAGAAATTGGGGAATTTCCTCTTTGTTTCTTCATTTCAACCTCCTAATAATTCATGTATATTTTCCAAAAGTCTCCCAGAAAACAAGGACTAGGTCAATCCACATATCAGTGAACCATAGCAGAATGCGATTCTGAATTTCATATAAACAGTCATAAAATCAAAAAGACAGGTGCTGGGGTTTTGGCTCAGCACTAGAGTGCTGGCTTCACACTTTCAAAGGTCCTGAGTTGGATCCCCAACACCATACGTGAAAGGAATGAATGAACCAATGCATGAGTGTATGATGAATGAATTAAAGGGATAAGGAGGAGGAGGAAGAGGAGGAGGAGGAGGAGAAATAGAAGAAGATGATGAGAAATTTGACAGAAGGGAAAAAGGGGAGGAGAGTGAGTTTAAAGTGTGGTTTCCAATTCCCAAACGTTAAATTACAGCAGACGGGATAGAGAGAGAAGATGGGAGGGCAGGAGAGGGGGGATAGTAGAGGCTAGAAAAGGTAGCAGAATACAACAGTTACTAACATGGCATTTTGTAAAAACGTGGATGTGTAAACAATGTGATTGTGCAATCTGTAAATGGGGTCAAAATGGGAGTTCATAACTCACTTGAATCTAATGTAGGAAATATGGTATCTCAAGAGCTATGTAAGGTTTTAAGCAACCAATATAAAAAAGAGGTCTTCATTTTTCTTTGTAGTTGAGATCTCCTGTTTCTGTGACATGTTTAGTTGTGTTCTCTCCTTTAGTCCTCCCATGCTCTAGATATTCTGATATGGAAAAACTAGCTGAAATGCCCAACCAGTCTCTAAATCAGTGACACTTTTTCATTAAGCCTAAAGTCACTTTACAATTGCTATAGTCATTCAAAATACACTTCTTTGTTGGGAGTTTAAAAGATATTTCCATCATCTAGATTACAAGTGCCTAGAACTCCCATTCTTCTTTATGTAAGAGTGGCTTCATCAGATTAAATGCTGTTCTCTGGAATAACATAAAATAGGAATAATTGACTCATAAGATTCTTACGTAAACCATCTTTATTTACAAAATACTATCTTAAGAATTATTGTTTCATTGAGCTTCAATTGGAGCCAAAGTATAGTCAATTACTGAACTAAAAGCAGTTACTTAAAAACTAAAAATGAGAGATAAGTCAAATTACATTTGAAGAGAGCAACAGCATGAGGTTTCTTGTTTGGTTGAAAAAAAAGGTCCTCTTCTCATGAACTGACTCCTTGGGTCAACTGGAAACAAGGCACCTCTGACTGGAGGGAAAGGTGCCAACACAGAGCCAGAGCCAGTTGCTTGGTTTTTCAGCATGGAGAGGTGAATCAGGCACATCAGAGTCCAAAGGAGGCATGTTAGGAATTCTGTGTCCTGCTGGTCCCGATGCTCTACCACAATTTGAGTAAAACCTATCTTGCCTTTGTAGAGGAAGACGTGCATCAGAAGAATATGGTTGGCCTGGCGGAGGGATCATCAGCCTGCTGGCCTGTTCCCCTGGAGGAGAGAGGGGCCCAGTCTGAGAAGGTGCTCTCTGAAAATCAGTGAACTTATGACAGCTGGATTCTCTTCCTTTACTGCTAGTCGCATGGTCCAGAGGATTCTCCAGGGCCCCTTGACCCTCTTCCTCCTCCCACTGGAGTGAAAGGTGAGAGTGTGAGTGGACCACTCTTTTCAGAATGAGGAGGTCTCCTTTCAGATGAAGGGTGACCTATTGGTGAGGGCCCATTTGGAGAAGGCTTTCTGCCCATTGCTGAGTTGGAAACATCCAGTGCATCATAGGGATCTTTTTCTACAAGTTCAAATCTAAGCTCCTTCTCAGTTAATTTCTGTCTGTTGCGTGCATTTTGTTTCCTGAAATAACTGAGGTTTCTTTCAGCAATCCGAGCTGCCAACTCACTAGCATGTGCTTCTTTCTCAGAGGAAATAATCTTCCCCAGACAGGAACGAATGGTACTCTGCAATTGTTCTTCAAGATATTGGGCTCTCTTTCTGTAGGTCTCCAGCTCTTTTATTGTATGGCTCATCTTTTCTTCGACTTTGGAAAGTTTCTCCTTTTGCTCCACACGGCAGTTTTCCTCCACTCTTAATTTCCTGTGCAGTTTCATCATATTTTCTTGATAGCGTTCCATCATGACTTTCAAGTTCTTCTGTAGGGTCTCATTCTCACTTTGCAGCTGTGCATTTTCTGACTGCAAGGATGCCTGTTCAGTCTGCAGACTTTTAAGGTGTTCTGTAAGGTCTTCCGTGGTTTTCTCCACTTCAGATGAGAAAGTGCATTTTTGATTTCTTCCTCCTTCCAAGATTTCTAAGGAGGCCGTTAGCTTATCACCATAAACCAGGTTCCTCAAAGCTCCTTTGGACTCATCCTCCAAGTGAGCACCAATTTCGGGTTCACTCGTCTTTCCCAGTTCCCGGTGACCACCATCCCTTTGGGCTCCCAGGCTTGGAGAAGATCTATCCTTCATCTTCAGCAAGCATTCACTCAG
Organism: Callospermophilus lateralis; assembly: GCF_048772815.1. Classification (NCBI taxonomy): domain Eukaryota; kingdom Metazoa; phylum Chordata; class Mammalia; order Rodentia; family Sciuridae; genus Callospermophilus; species Callospermophilus lateralis. Next base: position 38,664 of record NW_027517374.1, read on the forward strand.
AGACTCCATGTGATTTTCTGTGTCCCTTAGAACTTGTTCTCCAGCTACTTTAGAGTCCTCTAATATGATTTTTGCTTTATATTGGACACCTCCTTGTTGCCTCTGTGCTTCAGCTTCTCCTTGTATTGTTGGTCTCTGCGTTGGCGGAAGTAGGGATCCTTCATTCAAAACCTCTTTGATTGCCAGCTTCAGTTCTTCCTCATTCACTTGAAAGAGTCTCCAGTTTGTTTTAGCTTCAGCTATTTGTGATCTGAGGGATTCAGATTCACCTTGGAGGGACTGTATCCTTCTTGATAGATGCGCCATCGTTTCATCCTGTTGACCATGTTGAGCCTTCTGTGCTTTGAGCTCTTCTTCTAGAAAGAGCATTTCAACGCCATGGCTGGATTCGGGCCTATGCAGCTTTTCGTCGGTTGCCTCCAGCTGTTGTGCTTCTCTTGAACCCTTCTCAAACCTGCAATCCTTTAAAGATGATTCTAAGCCTTCATGTTCTTTTTCAACAAGGCTCACTTTTTCAAGAAGTCCACATTTTGCCTCAATAAGTCCAGCAAGATTTAGAGCCAGCCTTTTTTCTCTTCCCACGTAAAGCCTGCTACGAACCGACTGAAAACCTCTCCAGAAAAGTGAGAGAACAGCAACAAATCCAGGAGCTGTACACATCACCAACTCCCAAGGAAAGCCATAAGGAAGATGGCCTGGCTTCATGTCTTCGGACAATGCTGCCACAACCCTGGGTGCTTCTTCCAGAACCACCCACTAGGATGGCTGAGAGGCAGCCCTTGGCTCCTCCATCACGCCAAGACAGCTTTGGCTCTTGCCACCACAACCACAGCCTGCCCAGGCAGGCCAACACAGGCTGTGGACACTCAGGTGTTTGGTCAGGAACTCCAACCTGCACCAGGCAACGGAGCAGACCACTGTGATCCCCTTCAGGGGCTGAGCGTATGGTGGGTGGTGGGCGTATGGCGGTGGGAGCCATGATCAAAGGCTCCCAGGAGCCTTGTTGTGCTCAACTGCCCATCAGGGGAGTCTTGTCCGCTTCCCTACCCAGTGCATCCTCATGTGCCACAGGTTTAGGTCCCTCCCACTCCAGCCAGAGAGAATTCCTCTCCATGCCACCCACCCCTTGATTTGGTTTAGGCCAGGCCAAGGCGGGGTTAGTAGGAAGATTCCATCCAGTCATAATAACATTCAGTTTGATGTCACTCAAATTCTAAAGCTGACTAAACTGTTCAAACAGCTTTTATGGCCTCTATTGGTCTTTGTGTCCCTTGCCTTTTGTTTGAGTGACTCAGTCCTTTCCCTGCCCTTGTGCTCTCCCTATTTCCTACCTTCCTTGCTTCCTTCCTCCCTTCCTGGGTTTTCTCCTTTTCTTCTTCCTTCTTTTCTACCTCCCTGCATCCCTCCAACTTTGCCTTCCTCCCTTCCAACTTTCTCTCTCCCCCTCCCTCCCTTTTCTTTTCTTGCAAGTGTTTGGGGTGAAAGTCCATGGCAGGCCAGCCCCAAGCTAGGCAAGGTCACTGCCACTGAGCTACAACATCCCCAGACCTGCTGCCACTTCCTATGCAAGTCACTTGAATTATCTCTAAAGAGAAACTCTCACATTAGTCTACTTTCAAAGTAATTTCAGAAGAGTTGCTAACATGGGCATAAATCAGTTATGACAAGTCATTTATGAAAAGCACGGCACAGCTAATGTTCCTCCAAAGAAGGAGTTGAAAACTTAATTGGTTTTCAGGTCAGCATTTCTAGACTAGTACAAACCCTCCTAATCCTGATCTCTCCTTAGTCCTATGATTTCTTGAAGTGTCCCCTTTGCTCCTGTTCATGGAGTCATGTGTACAGAAATTATACCTGGTTCTATTGAACTCTACTTAATTCTTTCTCACCTCTGTGCTCCTTTTGCCAAGTCACTCCTCAACACTTACTGTAACCCTTTCAATTTTTTGTCCATTTTCATTTAAAAAACTCTTTCAAAGATTGAACCATTTCGCATGCAGACACAGTCTTCTTGATCTGCTATTAATCCCCCACTACTGACATTGGAAGTTATTGAAATGTACACTTCCGGACCGTTTTCAGATTTTTGATTCCTGTATATCTATCTGTCTATCTATTTACAAACATAACATGGTATTCTGAAAGAATCGTTCTGCTTTTGGAGCTCTACATTGTGTTTTCCAGAAGCAGGCCTATTACACAGAGATGAATCCATGTTACCTAGATTGAGTTCAAACCGGAATGTGCACTCTGATTCCCATTATATTGTTCTACCTACTAATGGACAGTTCAGTTATATCCAGACCTCACCACCTCCCCCATTGAGTAAAACCCTTGTGAAGAGACATGTAGATGCCTTTATGAACATATTGATAATTTTTCATGGCAGTGTTTTCCAAAAACCAGTTAGTAAAATCAATTGATTCCTTTGCAGCCTGAAATTACCTTCATTCCAGTTTCCTGGTATAAGAACCGCAGTATATCAGCAACCATTCTCCAATAGTAGTTCAGGCAGAAGTCATTCTAGATAACAAGCAGTGCCGGATCCTCCATGTATTTTACACAGCCCATGACGGGGGACATCCGTCCATTCGTTTAGAACAACTGATGTTTTATGCTGGCAATTTAGGTTTATTTAAAGGAGTGATTAGAAAACAGGTGAGACAGACTGATTAGATTCAGTATGTATGTTGGCTTTGTTTTTCTAGGCCTGAAGTTTTCACATTTCAATTAATTGTAGGTTAAGTATCAGGCAGATTCTTCACTGGGCTTCAAATGTGATAAAGTTGCTTCTTATTTTTAAGAAGGCCGTTGCAATCCTGCATTTATTTTACACCTCAGTGCTTGTTTTACACACAAGCACACACACCCACACACCACACACATCAACACACACACAAACACATAATTAGAGCACATTTAACACTCAAATAAAGCTTTACCTACTAATTCATAACTAGGGTATTTTTTTCATAAGTATTGTGTCTTGGTCTCTACTGGGGAAACATGGTTCAATGTGAGTTCTCTGGTTTGTTGTAGGGCAGTGAACGTTCACTTGTTGGCAATGATATAGAAATGGGGAGTAAGAGTTTAAAAGTTTTTACAGTAGGTAGGCAGAGTCAGAGTATGGAATCTAAGAATAAGAAATTGGGGAATTTCCTCTTTGTTTCTTCATTTCAACCTCCTAATAATTCATGTATATTTTCCAAAAGTCTCCCAGAAAACAAGGACTAGGTCAATCCACATATCAGTGAACCATAGCAGAATGCGATTCTGAATTTCATATAAACAGTCATAAAATCAAAAAGACAGGTGCTGGGGTTTTGGCTCAGCACTAGAGTGCTGGCTTCACACTTTCAAAGGTCCTGAGTTGGAATCCCAACACCATACGTGAAAGGAATGAATGAACCAATGCATGAGTGTATGATGAATGAATTAAAGGGATAAGGAGGAGGAAGAAGAGGAGGAGGAGGAGGAGAAATAGAAGAAGATGATGAGAAATTTGACAGAAGGGAAAAAGGGGAGGAGAGTGAGTTTAAAGTGTGGTTTCCAATTCCCAAACGTTAAATTACAGCAGACGGGATAGAGAGAGAAGATGGGAGGGCAGGAGAGGGGGGATAGTAGAGGCTAGAAAAGGTAGCAGAATACAACAGTTACTAACATGGCATTTTGTAAAAACGTGGATGTGTAAACAATGTGATTGTGCAATCTGTATATGGGGTCAAAATGGGAGTTCATAACTCACTTGAATCTAATGTAGGAAATATGGTATCTCAAGAGCTATGTAAGGTTTTAAGCAACCAATATAAAAAAGAGGTCTTCATTTTTCTTTGTAGTTGAGATCTCCTGTTTCCGTGACATGTTTAGTTGTGTTCTCTCCTTTAGTCCTCCCATGCTCTAGATATTCTGATATGGAAAAACTAGCTGAAATGCCCAACCAGTCTCTAAATCAGTGACACTTTTTCATTAAGCCTAAAGTCACTTTACAATTGCTATAGTCATTCAAAATACACTTCTTTGTTGGGAGTTTAAAAGATATTTCCATCATCTAGATTACAAGTGCCTAGAACTCCCATTCTTCTTTATGTAAGAGTGGCTTCATCAGATTAAATGCTGTTCTCTGGAATAACATAAAATAGGAATAATTGACTCATAAGATTCTTACGTAAACCATCTTTATTTACAAAATACTATCTTAAGAATTATTGTTTCATTGAGCTTCAATTGGAGCCAAAGTATAGTCAATTACTGAACTAAAAGCAGTTACTTAAAAACTAAAAATGAGAGATAAGTCAAATTACATTTGAAGAGAGCAACAGCATGAGGTTTCTTGTTTGGTTGAAAAAAAAGGTCCTCTTCTCATGAACTGACTCCTTGGGTCAACTGGAAACAAGGCACCTCTGACTGGAGGGAAAGGTGCCAACACAGAGCCAGAGCCAGTTGCTTGGTTTTTCAGCATGGAGAGGTGAATCAGGCACATCAGAGTCCAAAGGAGGCATGTTAGGAATTCTGTGTTCTGCTGGTCCCGATGCTCTACCACAATTTGAGTAAAACCTATCTTGCCTTTGTAGAGGAAGACGTGCATCAGAAGAATATGGTTGGCCTGGCGGAGGGATCATCAGCCTGCTGGCCTGTTCCCCTGGAGGAGAGAGGGGCCCAGTCTGAGAAGGTGCTCTCTGAAAATCAGTGAACTTATGACAGCTGGATTCTCTTCCTTTACTGCTAGTCGCATGGTCCAGAGGATTCTCCAGGGCCCCTTGACCCTCTTCCTCCTCCCACTGGAGTGAAAGGTGAGAGTGTGAGTGGACCACTCTTTTCAGAATGAGGAGGTCTCCTTTCAGATGAAGGGTGACCTATTGGTGAGGGCCCATTTGGAGAAGGCTTTCTGCCCATTGCTGAGTTGGAAACATCCAGTGCATCATAGGGATCTTTTTCTACAAGTTCAAATCTAAGCTCCTTCTCAGTTAATTTCTGTCTGTTGCGTGCATTTTGTTTCCTGAAATAACTGAGGTTTCTTTCAGCAATCCGAGCTGCCAACTCACTAGCATGTGCTTCTTTCTCAGAGGAAATAATCTTCCCCAGACAGGAACGAATGGTACTCTGCAATTGTTCTTCAAGATATTGGGCTCTCTTTCTGTAGGTCTCCAGCTCTTTTATTGTATGGCTCATCTTTTCTTCGACTTTGGAAAGTTTCTCCTTTTGCTCCACACGGCAGTTTTCCTCCACTCTTAATTTCCTGTGCAGTTTCATCATATTTTCTTGATAGCGTTCCATCATGACTTTCAAGTTCTTCTGTAGGGTCTCATTCTCACTTTGCAGCTGTGCATTTTCTGACTGCAAGGATGCCTGTTCAGTCTGCAGACTTTTAAGGTGTTCTGTAAGGTCTTCCGTGGTTTTCTCCACTTCAGATGAGAAAGTGCATTTTTGATTTCTTCCTCCTTCCAAGATTTCTAAGGAGGCCGTTAGCTTATCACCATAAACCAGGTTCCTCAAAGCTCCTTTGGACTCATCCTCCAAGTGAGCACCAATTTCGGGTTCACTCGTCTTTCCCAGTTCCCGGTGACCACCATCCCTTTGGGCTCCCAGGCTTGGAGAAGATCTATCCTTCATCTTCAGCAAGCATTCACTCAGAGACTCCATGTGATTTTCTGTGTCCCTTAGAACTTGTTCTCCAGCTACTTTAGAGTCCTCTAATATGATTTTTGCTTTATATTGGACACCTCCTTGTTGCCTCTGTGCTTCAGCTTCTCCTTGTATTGTTGGTCTCTGCGTTGGCGGAAGTAGGGATCCTTCATTCAAAACCTCTTTGATTGCCAGCTTCAGTTCTTCCTCATTCACTTGAAAGAGTCTCCAGTTTGTTTTAGCTTCAGCTATTTGTGATCTGAGGGATTCAGATTCACCTTGGAGGGA